>NC_083763.1:4948989-5011489 GCF_963514075.1 Conger conger | reverse complement strand
AGAGGTTTGCTGTGAATTAAACGACAGTATTGTTTTTATTGATACATACTTCAGGCAAAAGGTGTGTATGTATGTTGTGTGCTGAATTATTATTGCTGTTCAACACACATTGTTGTGGATGGAATGAATCTACGTTGACAAGAGCATATTAACTGACCACAATGTACATTTACTGACAGACAGTGCTGCTGTAGCTGTATTTCCTGGACATCTACTGTATCTAAGCATTACATGCATGATTTAGGTTTAACCTCCTGAGACCCAGGTTTTTTTAATCACATAATACCAGTGTCTCGGATGACAAAAATGTTGCAATGAAAATATTTTCAATTCAATTTGTTTTATTTTAATTGAATATCCCCTATGTTAAAATAAATACTGTATAGAGCTCTGGGCAGCCCAAATGTAATGCAGGATCTCAGGAGGTTAAATTGGAACGTGCCATCACTGGGGACTGAACGATTCTCAATTCTGCAGAACGTTATTTCTTAAACTGAGATTATTTAAACTGAAAATGCAACCATGGAAATGGAAATATATATTTCAGTGGTGTTCCAGTGTAGTGATATTGAGCTTCAAAGCTTCCACATCCTAACACAGCAGAGCTGAAATGCAGGGCAGCTCTTCATAGCAGACTCTCGAATATGCAATACACACAATATCCGATGAAATTGCCCGACAAACAATATATTCATGACGCTCATTTTTGTCAAAAAAATATCAGTTAGAACCTTATAATTCTAAAGTCTCGATTTGTTTAAGATGTTTAATTTCACACCTTTAACCAGGATGGACACACACCCCAAAATATTGCAAGGTGCTGGCTGGCAGAGAACAAAACGATGGCTTCACACTCACATTACGCTAAAGTGATTTATTACAAAAACATTGACGCACAGTGCGTTCTTCTGGGCGTGAGGAGAACCTGTAACCAGCCAAAGGGCCGTGGACGCTGGCCTGAGGACCTCCTCTAGAGTCGTATGTCACACAAAGTGCAGGCAGCAGCCGTAACAACACCAACACCAACACCAACTTGGGTTGTGGCAAAAGGTCGGCGTATCTGTTCATACTTCCGATGGATTTGTGAAAATAGCACCGCCAAGTGGCCATTTTGGACATTTTCTGGAGAGTTTCCATTTGAAATACAACGATGAGTTATTTAACTGCAAGACCAGAAATTCTCAAGAGACACAATAACTTCAACATAGTCATTCTAATGAACGAGTACAGTGTTCATAATACGCAGCCATTTAAAAATAATAATAACACGGTTGCTAAATGCTGATGTAACGTGGCTAGCTATGTTGACGTCGAACATCTACAACATGTATTTTAATTGAATTGCTCAGTGAAAATGTTTACATTGTCTTTATTTCATTGAATTTAATATATGACATTATCTTTACATGGGGGTTACATGCTTTTAAACAGTCTCAATGTCCTCAATCCAAACACAAATTATTGTTGAGATAAATGCGGGTGAGTAATTTAAAGGACATAATGTGTGAATTCCCTTGGGTTGGTAGATGCTTTATTTAACCCACATTTAACCTGGACATCCTGTAAGATTAAAAATCTCTTTTATGAGAGAGACTTGGCCAAGAAGATAAGACAAAAGATAACATGTTAATACAGACAGTATTAGACAGACACACAATACAATTATTCAACTTAGAAAACACAATTTTAATCTTCGATTTTTATAATGGCAATGGCTTATGTTTTAGGTTTCATATAAATAAGCATTCTTTTGCAAATATAATAATAATTACTTAATATTTGTTTAAAATAAGTGGTACACATAAGCACAATTCCAGGGCACATATTTATGAGAATTTTAAATCAAAAGTACTATTTGTTTTTAAACTTGATTGGTTGTACAATTTTGCATGTTGATTCTGTTGGGCTAACATATAGTACAAGATTACTGCAAAATAATTAACAGTAAAATATATAGCTTTACTAGAATTTATTCAGTTACAGAATTGTTCGTTGAGGCATTTTCATAAATATGTGGAAATTAACATTCTCTGTAAATATTGTAGTAAATATTTACAATAAGTAGGCCTACACACTTCTGCCGAAGCCAGATTAATTTGAATAAAACATGCAAATGACACTTTCAGATTAATGTACATTCTGATTTAGCACATAGATATTTATATCACAGTGGATAGAGCCTCGGAGAAATTCATAAATTGTGTAAATGGAAGCAAATGTGAAAACATCATGTCCAAATTAATTTTTGGATAGAATTTTCCGACATGCAAATACAGTCCAAATTAATGTGTCTTTGAATGAATTGTATTAAAAAGCTTGTATTTAGCTGCATTTATGGACACGTGTTAATTTTCTTTAAATTAAATGAATTATATGAAACTAATTTTACAACTAAAATAAATTTAAGTATTATAGTATGCTTAATCCGCAATAGTGTATTGATGTGGGCAGTTTTTTTCATGTAACAAAGAAAAAAGCTATTTTTATAGTTCAGTTTGAAGTTTCAAGTGTGGTGAATATGGATGACAAAACTGAAAATCTGGAAATATATATTTTAAGAAATATAATTGCTTGGCCCCCCCATTAAAAACGGCTATGTTCGGTAAATCTAAACGTATGGTGATGTTCATTCCCTTGTTCAATATTTCACATACTGAACGCAAAAAGCATGTACAACTCCTGTACTGTCATTTTCAACAATCTCCACTATTACCAGAAATTGTGTGTCAGTATTTGTGTACGCGTGAACGTGTAAGAGTGCGTGCATGTGTGTGAGTTTTGTGTGTGTCTGCTTAGTCTAATGTACTGCAAGTCACTTTGGATGAAAGCGTCAGCTAGATAACATGTAATGTAATGTGTGTGTGTGTGTGTGTGTGTGTGTGTGTGTGTGTGTGTGTGTGTGTGTGTGTGTGAGAGAGAGAGAAAGAGAGACTCTAGATTTGGTATTTTATTTCTGTCTTGTGTTTTATTTATTCTGTTTATTGCAGTTCAGTTAATATGTGTTGTGTTTGTTAGGTCAGTGAATGCTTTGGCAATGTAAGCATACCCTTACCATGCTAATAAAGCTTATTTAAATTTGAGAGAGAGCGACAGGGAGAGTGAGAGAGTGAAAGAGAGCAAGCTTGAGCATGTGTGTGAGCCTGTGTGTGTGTGTGTGTGTGTGTGTGTGTGTGTGTGTGTGTGTGTGTGAGAGAGCCTGTTTGTGTGTGTGTGTGTGTGTGTGAGAGCCTGTTTGTGTGTGTATGGGGGGAGAGAGAGAGAGAGATAATGAAAGAGAGCAAGCTTGAGCCTGTGTGTGAAGAGAAGAGGCAGAGACAGAGACAGAGAGAGTGATAGAGGGAGATGGCAAGAGAGAGAAAAGGAGGGAGAGAGTGTAAGAGAGTGATGGAGAGTGAGAGGCAGAGAGAGAGAGTGGTGGAGAGAGAGTGATGGAGAGGGGGGTGGCGAGAGAGAGGGAGAGAGGAAGGCCGAGTGTAGTGGGCCTGTGTGTGTGTGTGTGTGTGTGTGTGTGTGTGTGCGCATGTGTGTGAGCTTGTGTGTGTGTGTGTGTGAGAGAGAGAGACAAACAGAGAGAGAGAGAGAGAATGATGGAGAAGGGGCGAGAGGGAGAGAGAGGAAGGCAGAGTGTAGTGGGCCTGTGTGTGTGTGTGTGTGTGCATGTGTGCGAGCTTGTGTGTGTGTGTGTGTGTGTGTGAGATAGAGATAGAGAGAGAGAGTGATGGAGAGGTGGATGGCGAGAGAGAGAGAGAGAGAGAGAGGGAGAGAGAATAGGAAGGCAGAGTGTAGCGGGCCTGTGGCTGCTCTTCGGGCCTTGTCTCTCACACAGCCTCTGGCCCAGATCCAGCCCTGGCGTCTGAGTGAAGGCGGGCGGTGCCAGGCCCCCCTCCGCACAGCCTCCCCTCCCCCAGCCCCCGCTCTGCCATTCACCCCACTCACCACGGCCTGCTGCAAGCACCGCTTCTGACTCCACACCAGAGATTTTTTTTACATTAACGTTACGCGCTTCTCACGCACGCGCGTCTCTCAGGCTGCGGCCCTGAGTAGCTGCGCGGAAATTGCATCGCCCCCATTACGCGTCGTTGTCTGTCGGAGGCGTTAATTATTTAATGGTCCCGACAATTATCGCGGCGGCCATTTTGTTTCACATTTTTTGTTATTTCACGTTCTTCGCCATATTCAGGTCTTAAATTGACACATTACCGACTGCGATTTTCCGACTATTTTAATTGAATAGCATTCTGGTAATTACAGCATAATGGCGTCTTAATTGTACTGCTGTAAAGTTTTGTGAAGTAATGTTACATCTTGAAGATGGGCAAATGCAAGCCCTGTGAATTAAGAAAGATGTGGCTTGGCTCACTTTTGTGATATAACATTCAGTTGTTCACCACACTGACGCTATTGCTGTATGGGGACACAAAAACATAAACTGTGAATATGTTTACGTGCCATAACATTGGACTCACTGCTGCCCTCTGCAGGCCAGCAATGCCAACTGCACTAAATCCATCCAGTGTTTGGAACCTGGAAAGACGGCATTGCGTGTAGAATTAATTGAGAAATTTAAAAGAAGTTTCACTGTAAATGATAGCTTTTTTTTACTGGAAAGATAAAGGGAACTGGTCTAAATGTAACTAAGTCCAGAAACTATATATCAAAGATGTAGAAGATGGTGCCTCTACTGCACAGTTTTACTTTCAGCAAAAACAAAATGTACTTGGCTCTGTGTCAAATTTGGTTTTTAAATAATTGAACTAAAAGGGGGGGGGCTGTTTGTGAAAGTGTAACAGGCAGTGTGTAGACAGGGAAGCCGAGCCAGGCCGTGTTATAGTCTTTTACCGCCTCAGATTCCACCACAGTACAATCGACGGCAGGTTCAAGTGTCTCTTGTTTTATGAAACAAAATGGCCGCCTCGCGCTTTGGACGCAGCCCGGACGCACACAGGGAGGGAGAGCCGCGGTGTGCGATAGCGTTACAGAAAGGGGATCCACGGTGGGTCCTGCTCCTTTATTCATCAGGGCCTGGACGCGGGGAGCCTCGGAGGCAAGCTGCCACAGGAGCGGAGAGTGTAATTACCCCCAGACCGGCTGAGCGCTGCCACGCTCCTCTCCCCCCTCCACCCCGGGCCCGTCCCGGACCAGGTGTGCGTTTCGGGGAGCTTTTAATTATCGTAATTTAGCGACTCGCGCTGGCAACGGCGAGGGTGAGGGGAGCCTCGTTTCGGCGTTTTTTTTGTGGTTTTTTTTGGGGTGCGGGCCAAGGGGCCGCCGGGGTCAGTCTGAGCCTCCGTCCGTGGGCCGGCCGTTACCATGGCGACGGGGCGGCGGGGAGGAGGCGGGGCCTGGCGGCCGGGCGAAGGCTCGCACAGAGGGCCTCTTTCCAATCGCTTATTTTTCACGTGACCCTCAAATTCAAAAGAACGTCGTTGCCCTCGGCTAGTGGCTATTTCGTCTTTGACTGACTTGGCAACGCGTTCATCGCAACAGATATTTGGACGAGTGAGAGGCCGTGGCGAAAATCTCTCCCGTTACACACAGGGCCTCTTTGCAGGTACTTATTGTTCACCTCCTTATTCCTTTCTTTACTCGTTTTCCTGCTCCAACTCCTCACCCGTTGGGAAATTGAGAAAATGTGAATTATGCGATAGGAACTTTCCCGCTCCTTCAAACGTCAGTTGGAAGCCACGTCAGTTACGGACGTGGCAGTTGGGGAGAGGTGGATCCACAGGTCGATCGTTTATACATCACAAATTCTGAAAAATCACTCCCGCAAAGAGGAGGAAAGGAAAGTTTGGGAGCCTCCTATCTTCCGGCTCCTACTGGACATTTAACAGGTCGGAACATCCTTAAAGACGGCGGGCCTCGATCGACTTTCCAGATCAGACACAGAAAAATAAGCAGTTGGAAAGCTTATTGGAAGGCAGACTCACACACTGACTGATGCACACGGTCACTGGGTCCCCCCAGTCGCGCGCTGTTAGTCAGGGGCTCCGGTATGTCGATATTTAAATGAGTCTGAGTGCGAGGCCTAAGTCTTCCCGCCGGTCTCTGATGGGCCCGATGACCTCACTCACTCCCAGCAGTCATTGCACTTCCGCGACGTCGAGGCAGAAACCTCGATTATTAAACGGGAGAGGACCGGGGAGGTGGAGAGAGGTGACCGCAAGGAGGGCCGAGGGGTGCAGGGGGACTGTGGTTTAGGGCTTGCTGGCTTCAACTAGACACGGCCATAACTGTGCACTCTCAGAATTAAAGTGACAGTGGAGGCACGTTTTTAGTTTTTCAAGGATCAAATTTCCCAACTGTGCCCTGAAAGTACAGTAACGTTCTCTTTGGCTACAAATGAGTATGTTTTCCAAAGAAAAAGGTACAAATAAATGATATGTTGCTGGTCGTGGATAAAATCTTATGTACTTATAGGGTGCTGCCCCAGAGACAAGCATTTGTACATTTTTATGCACTTTGCATATCTTTATTTCTGAGAGTGTGTGCCCTAAACAAGGCCCTGGGTTCAGCCGGGTGTAGCATTAGCTGTATGTGCTAACAGAGGACCAGGAGCACAAGGGCACAGGTGGTCGTGGTGCTGAATAGCCCACTGTCCGTAGCTGACATTTACATGGCGTGTATTATCTTAGCTCTCTTTTGCGCCACGTTGTTTGCTTCACCTCCGCAATTTCAGTTAAAATCGAACTAACTGAAATTCCACCTTTAAGTGTTTTATATAAAGTGTCTGGTGTTACACGTCTCACCTTGGGATCGCTGGGGAAACGTATTTGTATGTTTTCGGTTTTTTTTTTTATCACTTTGGTTTTGCATTGAGTGAGCGCCCTCTCGTGGCGGAGTGGTCAAACGTGGAGGAAATATGGGCGCGCACGGTACGCTGACCAGTGCACCTGTGCACGCCGCACTGGGCTGTGAACGCGCCTCATCTTTAAAAACCCTACGGTTTTTGTGGTTTTCAACGGCTTGGGGCCCGGTGAATCTGGAAAAGTGATGAAATATCAGTTTTACTAAAGTGTATGATTTAGAAGTCATGGTTATGATACTCTCTCACAATTCCTTGGAAAGCTCATTGCCAATCCCTTACATGATCATTAAAATGTCTACGCCTATTTAAGTACGATATTATATTAATACAATTTATTATTATTATTATTAATATTGTTAATAATAATAAATAATAAATAATAATAATAATAGGTATACACACACGTACACGTTCTCAGGTGTTTATATAAATTATGATTAAGTATACTCGGACGGTAAATTCATCCTTATTTAGTAATTCGGTTTGCAGCTATCTCTGCAGAAAGGTTCCTGCGTTCTCTGAACTAGTTAAAAAGGTTAACGAAGACCATTGAAAGGTTCGTGTTATTTATTTATTTTAACAGAAATTATGACGAATTTGTGCACACCACGAGTGGAAAATATGAGAAAGCTCATAAGAATATAATATATTTATAATATGGATTAACATATTAACTGTACTTTATTTGAGCCAATTGTATTGCAACCATTTCGATCGTGTAGAACGTTATAAAATAAATCGTTGTGGTGATATATTTAATTCAATTAAGTTCATTCTTAATCATAGTAGACTTATTTCATTACTGACGAATATTTGCCCCATAATATTTAGGAACGTGCTTTATCATTAAGACTGTAAACGATAATTCGATATTTCGACACCAGATATTATTATTGTTATTATTATATATGTCGGTTATGTTGCTTCTGGTGATGGCCTACATTAGCCTATATCCGATATTGTAATTATGATATTATATACGCACACACTTCAATTTATGTAGCCCATAGTGTATTTATGGGTTATTGTCAACTTTAGAAAAAGCAGAAATAGGGGAGTTGTGCGGGCACTGAGCAAGCCTTTTGGAAGGAAATCTCTTAGTTGCCATAGTCGGTCTGTAAAATTAATTAATTCATGTTTTAAAGCTTCTTTAAAATGTGTAAGGCCTTGTTTGCCCCACATTAGTCTCATATTCGGTGAGATATCGCTGGAATCTGTTTAGGTATGAAGAGCATACTGACGTTTCCGTGAAAAACCGTTAAACTCCACGCCTAATCAAGACGGTACATCTAGTAATATTGTTTTGTTGTACACGAGCCTTGCCTTGTGATTGCTTGTCATATCAGCCAATTTTCGCATAACCTGCCATGCCCTGAATGTGTTTTATTAGTTCTTCATCATTACGTTAGAATGACCGGGCGTCTTTAAAACTCCCGAGTTTCCATCAACAGTCAAAATTTCAAACGAAGATTGGAAGTTGAGATTGTAAGTTCAGCGCGTGACCTCTAGATGGAGCGTCGAGCTGCAGCTGACGGACTCTCATGTCGCGATACATTTTTTTTTTTTTTTTTTTGATGGGCGCGAGCCGAGGCATGGCTTTATTTTCCGTCGTGATTTTCGGTGACATAAATTCTGAATAGTTCGTTTCATGTGAAATGTATTATTATTATTATTATTAGCCTATTATTATTATTATTATTATTATTATTATTATTATTATTATTATTACATGTTGTTGAAAGAATGCAGTTATATATATATATATATATATATATATATATATATATATATATATATATATATATATTACATCCACAGCTACATCTACTCCTTGAATGGAACTGATGTCAAATAGGCCTGTACAGTATAGACAAGGATTCCCCCGTTACTTCACTACTGCACTACTGCAGTAATTATGATGCAAGGCTGCTACTAGCCTATACTATGCCTACTGTTATCCTGCTGTTTCTCTTTATAATTTTCAATAATGAATAAAGTAGTCTCAAACTAATTTAGCTGCTACAATACATTTTATGAGTAATTGTATATTCATTTATGCAAGTGTGCACATTTTTTGAGGACATTGGTCTAATATATCCCTTGTTTACGATAGGCTATATTATTTCAATTGGCAATATTTGTACATCATTTATCAAACACTTTATTGTTTCCTTAAGGGGCATTTTAGCTGTTCAAAATGTGTCATTATTATGCATAATCATTATGGTTATTTTTGTATGGAGTGATAGGCTACTGTAGTTGTAGTAGAATGTGTTGAATCTTCATTGTAGTAGCCTTCTCTTCATGTTGCCGTAGGTGATATTTAATCGACTTTAACCATTATATTGTGTATAATAATGTTGGCACAGTAGATGGAAAGTTCTTCTAAAGACGAAACAATCTATTGTGTGCACATATACATACCCTTTACACTGCGGACCTCAGATTTCCATGTAAATGTATCTCAATCACGGATTTATTAAGTGATTAATAAATGACGTCCTTGTGTTTTTCATTTACGGTCCTTAAAATGGATTGCAGCAGTTTTTATAAAGTCCCGGATTATTTTGTATTTATTTATTTCAAGCTTTGATATTATATCCGGTTTGACGTCTATAAATGACAACTTGTGTAAGTTGGGTTACAGTTCAGACTACAGGTACAGTTGATGAACAACGACGCCCTGAATTCAGCCATGAAAGACCAGTATCATCTCAAATATACAACACATTCAGATCCATCCATATTCAGCATAACTACAGTCTCTCAGCCATGCAACAAACGCGACGACTTTCATTTTTGGGTTGTCCTTATTCTACAACTTCACGATAGAAGAGACGTCGTATCGTTTTCGAAGTAAAACGATTTATTCAAGCATATGTTGCTTTGTGTATTTTAGTTTAGACGCGATTGATGTGCCCGTTAATGCATTGAATTCCATCTTCACAAGCTTGAGCGTAAGATTCCCTGCGCTGCTGGGACTGAAATGTCTTTAAAGCATTATATAGGGAACATTAAGGATGCCACGCGAAGCATTACACTGGACTCTTTGAAGTTCTGAGCGTACAGGCCCATGTATGTATACGTGAAAGCATACGCACTCCATCTTAAAGGAGTTTAATGCTCACATTATTTTTGGAGGCTAGAGCTGGACTGGTATGCAATATTTCAATTTTACAGAAATCCCTCTAACCACGTGACAGTATACGGTTCAATCGACACTAAACTAATAGTACTGAAATTCTGAAATACCCAAATAAGTATTAAATATTAGAGATTGAAATGAAAAATGACCCATATGATCTGTTACATTGACTTTAAAATAATGGTGGTTCTGTCGCTGGCAAGAATAGGTAGAATGGAGAGACATTCTGCGATTTGGGCTAGGCTGTATATACATGTAATTGTGATGAAATGCATGCAGATTATTTATTATTTTCCGTGTCTGTTTTCTGTTTAGCACTGAACAACGACGCCTTTTGTTTTATTCATTTCAGGTTTTGCTATTCAATGGTTGTCGGTTGTAGGCTATATTATGAGTTATCTCACATATTATTATCAACTGGTACTCTAGTTGACGGTTATTACTTCTGTATAGAGTACGATTATTACATATTTTCTGACGGTGACTGTAATTGTGTTATTATTATCTAAGTTGTCAATATCATGCATAAATAGGTCTATATTGTAATTGATAAAGCTACATAATGCAAACAGCCGCTCTTATTTGTTTTGGCCTTAAGCTTCTGTTGAGAAGCATAAAATGTGTCCGTTAAGAATAATACATATGAATTCACCATGTCACAAAAACGGATTACCGACACCTAAAAATAGGCCTATGATTGTCACCTTTGTCATTGCTGACCCCATGGTGGTATATATAGTCGGGTAATGACGGGAGTCACTCAGTAAGCATCCGTGTTTTCAAGATATAATGGTTATAATGCACGAGCAACGAAAGCAGTAACTCACATTGTGTTGTGTTGTTGCAGGGTTTGCATCTAACAAAGTCTTGCTTCATCATAGTTTATTATAGAGTCTTTATGGGGCATCTCCTTTTTCCAAGATATGCATACTTTTCCACAAATAACAACCGTAAAATATATATGCCCAGTTTTCTAATATCATGAATCATGCTTTGTAATAAATATCGAATGATACAATTAACAATTTACGTTGCTTCTGTCAAGTTTACTAATTGAAATTATTTTAGGTAACGCCATAGAAAAAAAAAAACTTTTCAAAAGACAAATGCGTAGTAATCAATGGCGTGCATTTAAAGTGCAGTAACCTTGACGAGACTTAATGCTTTGCGATGAGCAGATGAAGTAGCTGTTCGACTAACAGAGCAGTGAAAACTTGCGTCCTAAATGGTGTGCCCGATCCCGTTGAAGCTGCAGCGAATGAAATGGCCGACAGCCCTTTAAAGCTTGCCTGCCTTTAAGTTACAGTGCGGAGACTGTACGGCAGGCGCGCGTTTACGCGTCTAACTGTGGTCTTATTGAGAGCTACCTTTGAAATAACACATTTACTCAGTCAATAATTCAAATAGGCACCGTAACGTGCATGAGTGCGGCTGCGTTTTACCCGAGAGACTTGTGCTCTTGACCGCAAGACACTTTTTTTGTGTCCACAGTTTAGCAACACGAAAGAAAATGACCACACTGTACGCAGCCCAATCACTTTGGTAAGTTTTCGTCTCCCTCCCCCCTCCCCCCCCCCCCACCCCCCTGACTTGCTTTTACCTTACACCGGAGCGCAATCCTACCAATCCTACCGTCTTGAAGTGGACGAGAAGAAAGAACCTCTTCAAGTGACCGTTTTCGTTTTTTTTTTAGTTTCACGGCGTGTATTAAAAGTGCAGATAACTTGCAGATAGTCCATTCCAGACACATTTGCAATCGATTTGTGTAGCATAGCAGAAGTGCTTATTAAAGCTTGCGAGTAGGCTACTATTAATACGATCCGTGGTGTGTTTTTTTCTTTCCCGCCGCACTAGAAACAGGCATTTGCGCCTTGTTGGGCACACGCAGTCTCGTGGACAGCCCTGGCACGAGGACTGCGGCTTTTAAACATCTTTTTAGCAGAACTTGGCAGAAAATACTGTAAAGGCGTCCCTTCAGCCTCCTTGTTTTAGACATTGGCTGAGGCCGTGGTGCCGCTCTGTGAGGAGAAGACAACTGGGAAAATCAACTTTATTCGCAATTCCGATCTAGAGAAGTGGAAGTAACATTTTTTAAATTAATATAAACACGCATTAACAGTTATAAATAGGCCACCCTACGAGAATGTGTTGGAGGAATCGAATTATCCCGCCCGGAAAACCGTTATGACGTGTCACGGGCGATATTGTCAGTCACCATAGTACTTCAGTTATAGCTTGGCAAGGTTTCACCACTTCTGAGGCGTGGGCAATTGTGTCTAGACATATTTATGCATGTATTGAGGAATTATCATTTAATTGTTCCACTCAAACGTTACTGTCAATAATGTGTAGTTAGCGTTAGTGCATTGATTTGTATATGGTGCGTAAAAGGGAAGTGCAGACATGGTTCTTCGCTCGGCGGTCAGGCTGTGAACATCCATTAGTACAACTCCAGGTAGTTGCCCCATTTATTCAGAATGCCCCCCTGAACGCTGGTGGCACCGCTGAACAGTTTTCACTTGGTGGTTTATTTGACCATTCCAGCTTTCATAATAGCCCTAACGCACAGGAAAGGTAGCGAAAGTATCAAGTGACTAAGGACTTGAATATGGGTTATATCTCATCAACCCCCCCCCCAGCAAGAAGTATTACTGGTAGGATCGTGTTTACTCCAAATAGTGCAGTGTTTTAACACAGTGTTTCTCAGGCAGTATGTCGAAACGTATGGCATACTTTCGATAGAGATAACTGAATAACTGCACAATAAGTGTCCCCTCATGTTACATGGCTGTTTGAACCCTTATTTGCAGCATTATAATCGCTGAAAATAAAATTGATTGCTAAAACTTGTATTTTCGTTGTGTGCGTGTGTGTGTGTGTGCGTACTCGTGTGTTCGTGGGTGGGAGGGGGCGGCAGAAAATACAGGCATAGGCCACAATTCAGCAACATTTACCTCTGTGGATGCTACAATGCGTTGTTTTGTAATAAAGTATTTATTGGTTGATTGATTGTTGGGAGGGGGGTGGGGGTTTGGTACAGCATAGCTGTTGGTGTGAGTCACCTGTGCAGTTTCTGACTGAACTAGAGCTGTCAAAGGTCCATTCTCATCCGTATAGCACAGAATCACAGGATATTACACAAGATTATTTATTTTAGTTGCAGAAGGCAAGTATACAGTGTCGTGATTTAAATAGGGGCACATTTTATTTCGACAGCACTGACAATATTATTGCATAGGCCTAATTCACATTGTAACATAGAATAGATATAATTGAAAGCAGTGTGGGTGTGTCAGTTTTACAAAATGAAGTCGAGATGCCTCACTGTAGGTGCAGAATCTTGTTAGAGGGTTCATTGCCATGGTGAATTCATATTTCCGTATAAACTGTGGCTAGTGTATCAAATATATTGCGGTTGTTCATCCATGTGGTTTAGACATGTTATCTGTCTCACATTTGAAATGTTTTCTGTCATGAGCGCAATTAACTTTACTGATCTAACATTTCCTTAAAATAAAGATCTTGGTTTGAGAAAGTTCCACCGACAACCACAGATCAGCAAAGGTTTAGTCCACGACCACAGTCTTTGTTGGCATCTTTATTAGCACAAAATATTCTCATTAACTCGGGCAAAACACAGAGCAATTACCTCCAAGGGCTTCCTGTGATGTTTAAGGAGAACGTGTGACCATAGCACAAAGCCAAAAGTTCTTACCAAACAATAAGAAGTTTTAAGCAGCCTTACGTGTTATGGAAACTTTACTTTCTATTTTAAGAGTAAAAAAAAAGTATTCTACATAATGTTTATACGTCACAGATCCTCTTCTAGTGCTGTTATTGAAACTCTAATGACTGGATTAATTTAGATGGCTTTAAATCAATGAAAACCAAACTACCTTATTGATTTTAATATGTTACAGTTTAAGCAAGACCCCCATACAGTTTCTCTTCTTTGCATCGTAGCTCATGAATTAATAGCATGAATAGAATGAATAACATTTCACTAAAATGCTAAATGAGCCGTGAATTTTATATAAACAACAGGTCTTAGATATCTGCAACACGACTTATATGTACAGGGCACGTCGGTTATGAAACGTTAGAAAGTGAACCTTTATTAATTTTGCACAATCCTTTGGAGTTTAAAGAACAGGAAAGCGAAAAGTAGAACCCCTGTTAAGAGTTGGATGAAGTTCATTGCCTTTATGCTACAACACGCTTCAGATTCCCGTATGTCCCTACGAGCTATACATTTAATGCTAGCTAGCGCTACCGGGTATGGCCATCAGTTTAGGCTTCTTTCTCAATAAGACGTGGATATGCTTCCTAGTTCTGCATTTGCTCCGAACGGACAGAAGTCTTATTTGTTTCGCTGGTGTGACTAATTGGGACACAAAGACGCGCAGTATTAGGAGTCATTAAACCGCCGCTGCTCCATTACCTCACTAAAAAGCATTGTTACAGAACTCGCTTATGTTCGTCGCATTTCCCCCAACAAAACAAGTGTTCAACATGCGGTAGCCACCGTGGGAACGGCTGCCTTCTCGCTTTTAAGATAAAATGTCACTCTTCCTTTCAATTTGTCCCGGTGCATTCCTCGACGGGAAGCATTAGTTTTATATTCTGTCTTCAGAAGCATTTACGCTATCGCCGCTATAAACCCGCCGCAGCTGCACTATACGAGGATTATATGGAGAGTAACGGTACTTAGAAAAGTATTTAAGTAGCATACAGCTTAAAATTCGAGAACACTTCAACGCATCGGACGTAAAATCGCAAGGTCCCGTGTGGTTCCATAGTAGTCTACCTCAAACAAAACCAGAAACACAGTTAACCACAAGGACAACAGAATATGGCGAAATTCCAGCCGTGCCGCATATGGTTCTATAGTAACAATCCCTAAAATGCAAGACAAGCCACGTTCGAGGCGAGCACACATCTTTAAATAATAACCTTTATATCTTGTAAATGTGCCGTTGCATCACTTTCTCATGGACCGAATGGGTGACGGGAAGGCGTATTGTTGTATTTGTGGAGCTACTTTCTCTGCAAGAGGCACCCGTGGATGACCTTAGCCGTTTCTCTCAGTACAAGGACGCTATAGGAAAATCCGCCGCAGACGGTCGATGTTAGTGCCCGAGCTGTTGATAGCTTGCACCACCCATTGGACCCGCGATGAGCCGGACGAAAATGTAATAAAATCAGAAATGGTTGGACGTCCACCATTTTAACAGCACTGAAGTAAACCGCCGTTATCATGCGAGTGCAAAAAAATCACTTTGAAGCTATAGGCTACCGTTGTCGCGTTATCTCTAACACACATTAAAATTGTATTTAAGAATGCGCACGGCAGCAAGCACCCCCCCACCCTTCCCGTCTTCGTCGCGATGCACACGAACGGACACTAGCGTGGCTCTGCTGCAGTATGCGCTGGGAAAAACTTCGCTTTTCTCTGCGAGAGCGGAAAGCTGTCTGGGGTCTGGCTGGCAGGCAGCTCCGGTCGCTCTGATTTGCCAGAGAGGCTCGCTGAGGGGAGGAGATGGCGCGCGAGAGAGAGAAGTGGCGTTCCGTTGCCGCTCGGCTGCTGCGTGGTTACTATGCAAATTGCAGCGATTGCGGAAATAAACAAGCGAGGACTCGCTGAATCGATTGCAACTTCTGCACAAAGTCTAACAAACCGAGCGGAGACAGCCAGAGAGTGTCTCGCTAGCCAGTCAGCTTTGCCAAGCTTGGATCGCTGTCAAATATCAAGGAGGGAAGAAAGGGGTTTATTGCAATTTTTTTTCTCCGGATTTTTTTTAAAATATAAAAGCAGCAGGAGGAGCAGCAATTGGTCAGCTTTTATTTTCTTTTCTTTAAATCTCCTCTGGGTGTTAAAAATGTCAAACAACGGCAGCAAGTTTTAAGACTTTTTTTTCCACCTTAAAAATAACAAAGGTGGTCGAAAAATGAAGCACTACTTCGTCTCAACATTTTAAAGTTTCTCACGCACACTTTACATGGCAATGGTACGTGCACTTGCATATGAAACCTTTCTGTTTTCCTTATAGGAGTGTTATTTTAAAATATGAATGAAGTAGCTACCGCTCGTAATGTAAAGCGGTGCATTGAAAGGTATTCTCTCGGACGCTTTGGTTGGTGCATACGGTCAGTATCAGTTGTATCATCTACGATTTAGCTTGCTGTCAGTGTTTTAGATATTGCACCAATTTCTTTTTTCTTTGAATCTTACTAGCTTGCATGAGGAGGAAAAAGTACCGAGGTTGTCAGTAATCCCTTGTTGGTCTTAGTGTTGTGTCAGGACAAATCTAGCACTCAGATTGAGGGGGTATTGTACTGTTACATACTGTTCTGCAAAGCGGTCGAGCGATCGCGGCCAACCTATATTGAAGAGTACAACATTTTTTTTAGTCGAGGGACCAAGAGTGACGTGATCTTCGTCCAATCAGATGAGCGTTTGACTTTAAAAGCCGACGACTATCCAGTCAGAGACGGGCATTTTTTTCAGATGCGAAAATAATGCGCGGAGAGGGTGGGACTATATATATATGCAGCAAGTTCAGCTCCGCAAGAGGTGCTGTGCAGCGCAACCTGTCAAAATATGCTAACTTCTACGAAAGTTTAAAACCAAAACCTATCTTTGCAGCCGGGAAAACGTGTTTTACTGGTTTAGGGAAGCAGAAGGAACATTTTTGACGCGTATCCATATCATGTGAACTCATTAGCCTACTTGAAGTGCACCCATCATGCATGTATTTCAAATAGGATGCTTAGTACACCGACCATATACGAGTTCTAACTTTATGGATTGTATTTTATTAGTTTAGTCTACCTTGTATTTCCCCTTTATTCGGGTTGTGGTAAACGCACCAGCGCCTGTGCATGCGTAATTATATTATTATGGTTTCTCCACCATAGAGAATTTCGGTCGAATAAGTCGTATTTTAATTTGGGCTAGACTTATTTTAAGAAATTGTTCATATTGTTCAGGTTTCTAACTCGCATATCAAATCCAGTTGTATGCGAGGAACAGAGCGGCTGACTCTTGCAACAATTTGGAATTAACAATTATGTCAATATGCCATTTCGAGATTTATCAGTTGCATGCGTCAATAGCAAGTCAATAGTCTTTGTAAGGACTAACATTTAAAACTATGTCACAAAGGGTGCAGTCAACAATTGCAGCAATTCAACAGTGTTCTTTTTTTTTTTTTAAACGAAACTACAGTTCCCATAGACCATAACTGCACATGCGCTCATATGTCCAAGTGTTCGGTCAGCCGGACCGATGCCTGGAGCGTGGAACGGCTGCGGTAGACACGAAACGAACGAGGATCTGACCATTTTCTAGAGGGCGCACAGTTGACTTCTCTTCCTTATGTCGTCATACTCGATAGCAAAAAAAAAAAAGTTGTTCACTCCGAAACGCAGCACTATGCGCTGAGTTCAGTGCTCGTTCTTATGTCCCAATTTTGGCACACTGTTGTACTTCTCAATTATATTTTAATACAGGGAAGTAACTCTCCTTTTCACCGTGTTCATGAATAATTTAGTCCATCGTAAATTTTCTTTAATCCAATCGCCTCGGCAACTTATACAATAGGCATCTGTTATTAATACAATAATCAAGTGAGATGTGCGCGTGTATTGGAAGAAAACCGTACTGAGGCCTATAGGACATTTTACTACACGAGTTAAAATATGGATTATATTTAGAACATTTTATCAGTAAGCATGCATGATGGGTGTCTTTCAAGCTGTCCAGTAAATTGCATTATTGTCATTATTATTAGGCATAATATTATTATACTTATTGATATTTGCTTGACTGTATTGGCGGTTACCCTGTGAAGTCTTAATGTGAGCAAATGACTCCCAGTGAATACCAAAACCATAGGCTCGTCATGCAAGCAATGATATGTGTGTTTAGGATGAATTAAATATTAAGTTGTGTTAAATGGTGTTCATTCGTCACGTAGCCCGTCATATTATGTAAAATCCCCACGTATTGGGTGAGAGGCACTTGTAATTGCTGTTGATGCTCTAGGCCAGTGCGGTTCTAATAAAATGCTTTAGTTCCTTAAAGTAACGTTCACTTGTGGACAGTGGTCGTGCAATGAGTCGTTTAAACCATACATCACACAAATTGGCTTTGGTAATCATTAAACTTTTACCCGCGACGTTATTGGCTTTTGTGCGGTCTCTGTCAAAGGAAGAACAAGGGTTGATAAGAAGAGATAAAACAAAGCGAATGAGGTGTGCGTTTCACGTTGATAATATTTGTAGCCATGTCGAGGTTAAGAGTGCATAGTGCACCGGAGGACTCGTGGTTGCATAATTATATGAGTTATGCGGAATTATTGATAATCTGTTCGTTCCTGTGTATTCTCTATTACATAGTTTTGTGTGGGAAACTTTTATTGTCGTGTAAAGTTTATTAATAACACAGTTTGCAGCGTTTTCCCCTCTTTTGGTATTCCATTTTGGTGTGCGTTTTGCGGTTATTGGTAGACTTTGCTCACAGATGACCAGTGTGTGACGTCTGACGTGATGTACAATTTTTAATAAATCATGATTTGAACTAGAATAATTAATTTACTGACTTCACTGTTCAATCAGTAACCGTTGTTTTCACACGAGTTGATGGAAAGGACAATTAAATAATATTAATAGTAGTAGTTATAGTATTGATAATTATAAATCGTAATTATAGTAATAAGCCCAATAATATTATAATTCCAGCTGTTTTAACGTACTACTATTACGAATTAATACTACTAACCTACTACTACTAGTAATAATAATATTAATATAATTAATAATAATAATGGTAATAGGCTAATAATAATTAAACCTGGCGTTTGGCCCTTTATCCATTAAAACGTTATATGTTCAACAGCGGAGGAATTCAGCCTATCTACCAAATACTGTTCAGAAAATGTTAAACAGCACCGAGAGGCCAATTGCTTAGTCGGACGTATCACAAAAGTTAAGCTTTGTACAAAAGGGGCGGTATAAAGCCCTATCAAGTGCACGCGGCTCCGCTCTTGTTCTATCTCTCGCGCTTCCGTCAATACTCTGCTTTTTTTTAACGTATATTACTTTTGTTTTATGTACATTTTTGCTCTGATGGATGGAAGCGTTATATGCAACTGAACTGCACCGCTCTGCGAGGGGTTTTCTCTGTACGCACCGGTTGGAAAAAGCCATTACGTGCCGGGGCAAAGGCTCTCGGGCTAATAATTTGAGCGGCGAAAATGCTCATTGTTCCGCGTCTGGGTTCGCGGTCTGATTGTACAGTCGCGTTTTCACCTTCGTTTTTATTAACTTTGTAAACATTGCCACGTTCTGTCTTGCGCAACGTTCTTGGTATCGCGTTCTTGCCATTTCCCCAGAGGCGACGTTTGAGGATATTTTCTAATGTTTCACAACGTTTAAAGAGCGTTGTCGCATAATTGCAAATTTCTATCTCGGATATTTCGGAGGCTGTTCGGATAGAAGAACCAAAGAGTTTGTCCTCTTGGCACAGTGGATAAAAGTGAACTGGTTGCGAGGTGGGACACAGTAAAGACGTGTTGGTCTGTCTCTGCTGTGCTTTGGACTGAAAATCCGGATTTTCCGTTTCTTGTCCTCTTTGGAAAATAACAGCAAAATAACTCAGGTGTCGCATTCTTTTCTGCTATCAAGCACTTGATTAGATCGTGCGGATATCAAATACGTTTCCGTCTCACTCCTCGGTCCTCTTCGTTCGCACAAAATCCGACAGACTCAGTGCGGAGTTGGTCGCACGGCAGAGCTACCGTAGGCTATGCCTAATATGCTTGCAGTTGTTACAAGCATACACTTACCCTTAACAAGAAAGCGCTGTGCAATTTAAATGCGCACGGGGCTACATGGATCTGGTGGAATGCGCTATTTACGATCTTTTTCCAGTGTTCGCGTTCGCTGATAAAGATTCCGTCGTCCGGCGATTCATCCCTTTTTTTTTATTCTTCTTTTGGTTTCTCAACCCTCCGCACGCTCTCTGTAGCCGCTCCGCTTCGGGACCTTTTCTTGATTGTTGATTATGCCACTGGCGAAAGTTGTGCGTACCCCGGCGAAGGAACTGATCTACGGCTTTAACAGCTGAGTACAGTAGATGTTGTGTGGAGACTGGAAGCGGTGTAACTCGAGGCGGGGTTAAAGTTCAACTCTATGGAGCGGCGAAGCGCTCGTTGCAGTTCGCAGAGTTGGAAATGTGAAAGCAAGGAGCAGGCTTGATTTTTTTTCCCTCTCTCTCCCTTCTCTCTCTGTCTCTCTCCTTTTTTTCTTTTCACACACGGACACAACCACCACGCACACACATACACATACACACACGTACACGTACACATACACATTTACATATACACATCACTTAACATACATAAACAAGCAGACGCTCTGTACAGGCAGACACACCTTACAAATCCAAAATAAAACACAGAAGGCATGTATTCTCCGCTATGCCTAACACAGGTAAGCCAATCTTTCTTCTGTAATTCATAATATGTGATGCATTCGGGTTATTTTCTATGCTGGGGTGGGACAGCGCGATGTGGGCTATTGCGTTGCTTAAGACAAGTAACTTTGTGTGCAGTGTGCATTCCAGGTCTGACAGAGCCGTCTGTACGAACTACCACATGGCGTATGGCGCCTAGCGCGTACAAATGCACACATGTCTATTTGTCTATTTTCCGTTGGATTTTTTTATTTATTGTGCCGAGTATCGCGTTGTTTAATTAAATTAGTGAAATTTGCATGACTTTTTTGAGATCTAGGATCCTTCTGCAGAATACAAAACTAAACCGAAATCAAAACCCGAATAGCCTAATGGCACGCGCGTGTTGATATCTATGAAAACTTGCTTAATTATTATTATTTTTGCTTGTGTGTACTTTTTCAGTTGATTATTGCGTAAAGTGAATTTACTAATAAAACCCACCGGCCACACTTTAAATGTGAATTGCACTGAGCTGTCATTGACTAGCCTATTTATTTTTTATTTAGATGCGGGAATATAAATACCTATCGGCATTTTATCACTTCTACATCAGTACGTGAGCGGTGAAGTAGGCTATTGCTAAACATAATAGTTGTGGTAGGTTGGTTACAATATGCACTTTATAAAAATAAAAATAAATCTATTAAGAAGAGAGCTTGAAGATATGGGCTAAGAGATGTGTTTCTGAAGTAGACGCAACACTTTTCAAACTAATAAACTAGGAACTTTTCTGTAGCCATGTGCACTACAACCACACGAGATTTGGCCATATAGCTTACCTGTAATAATCCTTGTTTCTGTAAATTGATATTCACTTAGGAGACTTCTGGCGATATTTGTGAATGGTCTGCGAAATACTAAACCTGGAATTTCTATGAAATAGAAAAACACAGTGCAATGGGTGTTGTCGAAGATTTTATAAAAAACAATGTCTGCTTTATTAAAAAATATTTGGTTATCATACTGTGAAAAATACGTGTAGCCTATTTTGTAACTATTATAATACCACATAATGTGTTAATTTGGAAGACAAGCAACTTCTTGCATTACCCCGACTCTGTTGCTGTCAGTATGAGAGGCCTTTTATGAAATAATATGGATTTTATCCCTCAGTAGGTATTAATTTAGTGTTTTCTTGTTGGGGGGCTCTTTCACGGCATTAGTGTTGTTATTTTTTTGTAAATTTGCGCGTATTTCTGAAGAGCCCAGAAATGAAAACGAAAGGAGAGATTATGGAGTCCGCCAAAACGCGAGTTCCAGCAAGGCGCGCGCATGCTTTTATCCGTTACTGTGTGCGTCTAGGATTCCGGGGGTAAGTTGAGGTGACAGAACTACAGACCTCACTAAAATAAATAAAAATTAGAAATAAATAAAGAAACAAATATATGGTAATATACCGGAATCGCAGAGCATTCTAAGGGATATCACTTTCCATTAGAATTATTGTTGTCTTATTTCTCTTGCTTTTATTAATTGAAAGGCTGCATATTTAGGCTGTTGGAATAATTCCTTTGTCAGCCTTTGTGTTTCACACAAATCACGAACTAAACTTCAGCAACACTATTAATTGGAGGTTAAGTGAAGGATACATACATTATTAACTAATATAAAGTTAAAGCACAGGTCACAGGATTCTTGTTTGCTGTGGTCCTTGCGATTGCATGACGTAAGCTTAATAAGGCAGTCTTGGAGTTTGTGTAATTTATAATGCCTGCTGGATGTATGTTAGTTAGATTTGTGTTGTGTTGTTTCCATGACCTTGGTGCACTTGGCCTCTTCAAAGACAAAAAAAGTCCAAACATATTTTTGTTATCTTACCAGCTTGCCCAATTAATTGTCCAAATTCCCTTTTTTTTTTTAGTATTTTCATATTTGGTCTTTTGGGGGAAAAATGTGTGTTGTGTGACTATTCTCCTCGCTCTCTGTTTCTATTGGCCCTACCTTGGTGGTGATGCTCAGTGACACCCACCTGGCCTATTGCTACAGGTTCCACTGCCACTGTGTTTACCATCATCCTCTCTGGTAATTTCGGATGAAGACAGATGCGTCTCTTAGTCCTTATTCGTTGTCCTTCTGTTTTTAATACGTGAGTCACCTTGAGGGTGAATTAAAGTGAAATCATTTTAAAATCGTTAGACGATAGCCATGGATGCGCTGATCACATTTCTGCGCTGTATATTTATTTATTCCTCATTTATGCAATTATTAGAATATCAATTTACCCAGTTATGAGGGAACACACCACATTTACAGTATCTTTATTTATGAAACAGACCTTGCTCGAATTTACAAGCATATGTTTTAAACGGTTAGAATTTCAAGATGCCACTTTCCATTGTTTGAAAGACAGTTTATTTGCACAAACGTATTACAGGAGTAAGGAACGATTATTGCTGATGTCTTTTGGGGATAGGGTTTGAATTTTCTATTTAAAGCTGTTGTGAAGGCCTTTGAGTTGAGCCTTTCCATATAATGTAGGCAAATATCTTATATCTTTTAACCACTCTGTAGCCCAATTTAAACCACACTCATGAGCAAAGAACCTGTATAATTCAATGTTTGATAGAAAATCTTAAAATCTGGGGGTACAACACCCAAAAGTAGACAGGAAAGGTTTTTTTGTTAATTTATGTTTCTTCATTATCGTTCTGCTTAATTCCTGAAGTTTGCTGTAAATATGTAGATCTCTCGCTGAGCTGCACGTGAAAGAACGATGACATAGCAAGCTTATTTACATAATCAAGAATTGGAAACATGTTTTTCTATTCTCAGTTGCATAAGGAACGACATACCTTATATTTCTCCAATGCATTACCTCCACGTTGGATATTGTATATCACTCCATTAAAAATGGCCTTTGGTCATCTTCCATAGTCTGTTTTTCACATTGAAAATTTCATGAAAATAACAGAACCTGTGTGCTAAAATTCATTCTGATGTGAAGCGCCAAATCTTTGGTTTGTGGAGGTGCACGTGGTGTTAAGGGCAGGGGCCGGGGGGGGTGAAATTATTCTCACATTTGCGCTCTTCGACAGTGCAAGGTGAGCAGGGAAAGTCCCGAAATGGACAACTCTTGCACAGAAAACCCCGCTGTCTGTTTGCAGCAGACGCTGCAGCAATGGCCGAGAAACAGCTGAGAACGCTTTGATTCGCTGACATCTCATTTGACCCTTTATGATCAGAGTTAGCTGCCAGTGTAATCTGTGTGTGTATGTGTGTGTGAGAGAGAGTGTGTGTGTGTGTGAGCGAGAGAGAGAGAGAGAGAGTTTATTTCTGCAGGGACACAGCCAGAGGAGAAAGTAAACTCTGTTGACTCTTTCATAATTAGTTCTGTGTGTTGTGGTTCTGGTAGCGTGGGTGTCGATAAAAGGGGGATTAGCATCATTTGTGTTTAAGATTACAGTTATTTATGAATTGTTGCAAGAGGCCCTTTATTTGGAGCCATTACATCTGTCAGCAAGGTGAGCTGAAAGAACTCACAGCTGGAAGTTTAGCTAAGGAGAGCAGCGTTGAGACGTGTGTACGCGTCACACTCGTCTCACTGAATACGTTCAGCAGCGGACGTGTCTTATGCAGACGTAAGCGTGGATGTGGTTACGTCTGAAAATAAACATAAAAAATGGATGTTGTTTGATATAATGATGTTTAGCTGGGAAAACCCACACAGAATAACAGATGAATTAGCTACACTCAATTAAAATATGCCAATACCTATTTAGAAGTAATATTTAATAGCAGTGAATATTATATTGCTTTGAGAGTCAGTGTGGACAGTTTGGGTATTTTATTCACGAAAGTTTAATCTAACTTGAAAGAATGCTTTTTACAGACTGTACTGGAAGAGGCTTGTTTGACATTCAGAGATACTTCTTCCACAATTCTTCAGCTGATTATTCAAAGTGAATGATGATATGTGCATAGGCAGAAGGCACGGGCTTTGTAAAGTATACACAGCTGAAGTATTAATGCTGGTAGGGGGGTACGTCTTGAGGTGAAGCCAGGGACCAGATCTCCCCTGTGCTGAAAACCGCTTGGACCGCCCGGCCCTGTTCTCTCTAAACCCCTCTATCCGCCCAACGCTTCCATACGCACGCTCTTAAACTTCTGGAAACTAAATGAAATCCACACATTCTTTTACCCGGACAGTGCCACAAGGTTCACGTAGTTCCCTGTGATGTCTGTGCTTGATTTTTGTAATTTGTTAATTTTCTCAATTTGCAGTGTAAATTGCAGTTTGCGAGTTGTGTTTTGAGTCCAGACTTTCTCAGGAAACGGAGCAGCAGAAGAGAGCAGTGCTTTAAGCACAGCATGCAGTGTGTGTGTGGTATACGTGCGTGCGTGCATGCGTGCGTGTTTATGTCTATGTATGTATGTGTGCGTGTGTTTGTGAGTGTGTGTGCGGTGCGTGTGTGTGTGCATGCATGCATAGCAGCAGTAGTATGTTGTGGCTCTGCAGGCTTGTGGTGTGTGTGTGTGTGTATGTGTGTGTGTGTGTGTGCGCGTGTGTGTGTGTGCATGGCAGCAGTAGTATGTTGTGGCTCTGCAGGCTAGCGGTGTGTGTGTGAGGTGGAGATCGACGTGGCTCTGCAGGCTTGTGGTGTGTGTGTGTGTGTGTGTGTGTGTGCATGCATGCATAGCAGCAGTAGTATGTTGTGGCTCTGCAGGCTTGTGTGTGTGTGTGTGTGTGTGTGTGTGCGTGTGTGTGTGTGTGCGCGTGTGTGTGTGCATGGCAGCAGTAGTATGTTGTGGCTCTGCGGGCTAGCGGTGTGTGTGTGAGGTGGAGATCGACACTGAGGCAGAAGTCTCCCCCGTGCAGCCGAAACCTTGACGTGTGTTTGCCGCTGCCCCTGCCGTTTTCATTAAAGTTTTCAGAGTTTTAACATGATTTAAGGATCTGTTCCATGAAGGCAGTAAAACTTAATAGCGGAGCTAAAGTAGCTTACACCACATTTTTCTCCTGTTCGGCCCGCAGAGTTAGCTGCGCGTCTGAGTCGTAATCTGTTTGAACCTCAAGGTTTAGTGTCACGGCTTCCGACGCCCCACGGCTTGAAGAACGTATCTCATCATTTTATTAGAGTAGTGTTGTATTTTTTATTTTTTTACTAAGTTCGTGAATTACTGCGCACCCCTCCTTACGATAATTGCTTACACAATGTGCTTGTACAATTAATAATATCGGGAGACCATTTGGGGTCCTTTTCTTGAAAGTGTGGGTCCCTAGTTGTGACTGACACTTTTATTAGCGAGTGTGCCGTGTCTATACTTTTAATGGCATGGAGCTGCCCGTCATGTTCTCAACACAGCAGCAATGGGGACCTGTTTCGGGAGTTCTTTCCGAAGCCAGCAATAAGCGCCGTATTCTATCTTTAATAATTTCAATCTGCTATTTCAGTATCGTATACAGACAGTTCTGTGTGGCATACATTAAAAAAAAAACAAAAAAAAAAAACAATAAAATTTTGATTTATAAAATAGCAGAAATAATTCCCGGCGAAGGGGAGAGGAGCGTTTCTCGGTCGGCGTTTGTGAGCCGTAGGGCCCGTCTCTCGGCGGAGTGTTTTCACGCGCTTTACTGTGACTCTGGAATTTAGCCAGCGGTTTGTATTTAGCCTGGGTCCCGCTCGGTATGTAGCCGCGCCGCCGGGGTGTGTTTCCCCGGGTCCCGCGCGCTGGTGGAGGGCACCGCACCGGCCGCCGGTCTGGCCCGCGTCAGCCCCACACTGGGAGCTCCACACTGGGGGGAGCACTGGGGAGAGGGCGCGCCCACTGTACCCATCGTGTGGGAAAAGTGCACTGCGGAAGACGCACGCAAACACACCCCTCGCCCGACCCTGTGCCCGTAGCTAGTTGGATTCTTCTTCTGTGGTACTCGTGCTGCTCGGTGTAGCGTGTACTGTAGTGTGGCCCGTTTTTGGCACGAGGACTTCAGTCGTTCAGTCGTTTCTTTTTTTTGTGCTTGCATACGTGCCGCATGTAAGCCCCCGTGAACGTTGTTGTTTACAGTCCTATTTTTATCAATGCAATGTTAGTATTGGATTTTATAATATTTAAATTGCTATATCGTTAGTAAGCGTTAACAGCTACCTGGATGGGGAGATTTTGTGGGTATTTTATATTGTGCTCTTTGGGCTGTAAAGGAGCTATTGTGCTACATATTCATCTTACAAACAAATGCGGTTAAATAAACTCCAAAAAGATTCATTTTTGGCACGTATAATTCTATGAGAATCTGGAATGTAGATTTTGAAAGGGATGTCGCCTGGTATTCACATTAAAAGAGTAAAAACAGAATGTGTATGAATATTACTGAACAGCTTCAGTATACCGTGGGTGCACATGCAGAGATTAGTTATCAAATGCTGTAAAAAATGATTTATTTTACCCACATCCTGTATTGGACACGTGGTGTTAATGCACACATTCTATACCTGTGCAGTTTAGAGCATGTGAGTTCATTATTTAGTGGCATTCTTGATACTGCATGCAAATGAGAGAAGATGACTAATTTGTTTATGTCCTATATTTGATCAAAACGCACAGATCAGAAAACGAGGAGACTCACAGGGAAGACAGACCTGTTATTTTATTTTATAGTCATGACTGTAGGGCCTTCCATTTTAAATGATAATAAAATAATCCTTTTAACCATGAACTCACTCTGCCACGTTGTGTATTTAGAATACATGTGCGCTCATAGTTATGCAGATCTATCACGTTCATGTCGAGCGTCTCAATTAGTGTTTGTGTATCTTGTGCCTACAATTTTGTCTTTGAACATTTGTGTGTGCTTGTGTGTGTGAGTTAGTGTATATATGTATGTGTGCGTGTGTGTAAGAGAGAGAGACTTTGTCTTGGCAGGGGGTAATGCATGACCGAGATATGTGTCAGGTGAAAATAAAATAAATAATCATTTTAGTTGACATAAACTAAGGATTAGGCCTAGATTAGTTTATTTTTCGGTCCAGTTTCTGAAGTTCACTCATGTACAGTATACGTATCCATGGTAGTTGTGTTTTTATAATTTCTGCTATATGTTTGTTCTGTGTCTGTTTTATATGATCTGTGGAGGACTCTTGGTGACGGGCCAAATCGTGCCAAAAGTGGGCCCTTTTTTTTCTCCCAGTGGCAGGTGTACACAGCAGCCACTGTGATTTACAATTCAGCCATGTTCTTCACGGACAAAAAAAAAGGCAGCTATTAAAATAGCTCTCGCGCACAAAGTTTTGGCGTATGTTAGGCTAACGTTAGCGAGAGGGAAAGCTCGGGGCGGACATTTGCATGAGTCTCTACGCCGCGGCGATAAAAATAGATAGCGCTCCGTTTTGCCTCTCTGTTATTGTTTTTCCTCTGTCCTGGCAGACCCCCACAGACCGGCATTCTTGCCAGACAGCCAAGACGTGGCCGAGAAGGCCTTATTTCACACCGCGCTCTCTCTCTCTCTCTCTCTAGCCTCGAAAAAACAAAAAACGCTTTTTCATTCGCGAGCGCGGCCTCACTCGCGCTAGGCGCTGAAAGGGCTTAAACGCAAATATAAATAAATGTAAAAAAAAAGAGAAAAGAAACTGTTAAAAATGGACACTGGGTTTGGGAATGTGCGTGTGATATTTCTGTTGGCCCTTATGACCGAATGTTGTTGCGATTAATTCCATTCAGCATAAATTATTACACACGGACTGATGAATATGCATTTTCTTTGCATTTATTTGACGATACGTTTATTTAAAAATGTACAGACGGCTTTTCTGTTTTCTCCTGCATTTCACACGTTTATTTGAGACCAATTGGCTGTAGTTTGCTAACCGAAACGTGCAGTTATGAATACTTCCGCTGCATGTTCTAATGACGGGGCGGCCTGTAGCCTAGTGATTTAGGTACATGACTGGGACCCGCAAGGTCGGTGGTTCGATCCCCGGTGTAGCCACAGTAAGATCCGCACAGCCGTCGGGCCCTTGAGCAAGGGCCCTTAAACCCTGCATCGCTCCAGGGGAGGATCGTCTCCCGCTTTAGTCTAATAAACTGTACGTTCGCTCTGGATAAGAACTAGCCAAATGTCATTAAAAAAATAAAATGTGAAACGTAACGTTAACTAACGGCGCGTTCTCTCCGCAGGACGAGTTCCATCCCTTCATCGAGGCCCTGCTCCCGCACGTGCGCGCCTTCGCCTACACCTGGTTCAACCTGCAGGCGCGCAAGCGCAAGTACTTCAAGAAGCACGAGAAGCGCATGTCCAAGGAAGAGGAGCGCGCGGTGAAGGACGAGCTGCTGGGCGAGAAGCCCGAGGTGAAGCAGAAGTGGGCCTCGCGCCTCCTGGCCAAGCTCCGCAAGGACATCCGGCCCGAGTTCCGCGAGGACTTCGTGCTCACCGTCACGGGCAAGAAGCCGCCCTGCTGCGTGCTCTCCAACCCCGACCAGAAGGGCAAGATGCGGAGGATCGACTGCCTGCGCCAGGCCGACAAGGTGTGGCGGCTGGACCTGGTGATGGTGATTTTATTCAAAGGTATTCCCCTGGAAAGTACTGACGGCGAGCGGCTGGTTAAGTCCCCGCAGTGCTCGAACCCCGGGCTCTGCGTGCAGCCCCACCACATAGGAGTGTCGGTTAAGGAGCTCGACTTGTACCTGGCCTACTTCGTACACGCGGGTGAGTGCCTCTCTCTACCTTCGACCTGTTTGTCCCTAGGTTGTGTCGACGTGACGCTAGCTGTGTTTTAGAGCCCTGTATGATTCCCCCCCACCCCCCCACCCCCCCTGTGTGTGAAGGTCTCGAGTCGTCACTGTGCCCAGTTTTATTTGAGTCGTGTCTTTTGAGCTTAAAACACTTGGGGTTCAGGGTTCAGTGTTTTTACGGGGAGCGGGGATGTCGCTACGATTTATGTGGTGAAACCCTTTGCCAACCCTTACTCTGAAGAAGTATTTCTGAGTAACGCACTCTTTTACATTAGCATCTCATTTGACGCACCAATTCACCAACACAGAAAGATCTATCAGTACACGGAGACCAATCTTGCACATAAATTGATTGATATTGATGTAGTAGGGGGATGATATCCTATTTGCGGGCTCATGGAAACATGTGTAATATATGTGCAATAAAAATGTGATGTATTTGGAAGGGGAAAAAAATAATTGACTAGCTCCTTCGATGTTTCTGTGATACCACTGGCAGTCCCAAAGCACTTCCACTGTTCTGTATCCAGACATGAATGTTATCTGCTCCAGACAAAATATATTTCATCAATGGTCAATAGAGTAGCAATGGAGGTAAGGCTGAGAACAGTGCCAAGTTCCTGTTACTGGTCATCCACACGCTGGGTCCTCAGCCGGACACTTTCTTCAGGAAACACTGGGACTGCCCAGTCAGTCCGCGGGTTATTGTTCGGGCTAAAAAGCTCATTATTTATATTCTGATAGGCTGTGAATGTTTTCAAAACAAATTATCGGAAGATAAGCAATTAGGTCTTTTTCTTTTTTCTGTTGTTGTGCAGATGAAAGTTTTCTGAGGAAGTGCGAGGGGGAAAAAGCAGCAGTGTTTATCCCTCTGCTCTGACGGGGGGGGGGGGGGATAGTTTCTCCTGTGTAACTCGGGAGACCCAGTTTAACTTAATTTACCACTGTCCAAGTCCACTTCAGGTGCGGACTAGCACTAAGGTGAATGATTGGTTGGCTGATTTATTCCAAATACGTGCCTCGTTGCTGTGTGCTAAATAATGGAAGTGCGTGGACCGGACTCAGGACAAAAGGCTTTTTTAAACATCGCTCGAACCAAATCAGAATATATTAGGTTTAATGCAGGTAGATGTTAGTGCCTTAATTTGCACAATTTTCCCCGCGCAGAGTGTTAAGGCACTGTAAAGAAGCGATTGGACTTTATTTATGTGTAGTGCCAAGCTTTCAACCTTTTCATTACGTTTTATGTTAGACATCTGTGTGGCTATATGCGGGCTGTGTTTTTCTCTCCAAGAAAAGCACGGAAGAAATGCCCACTAGGTCCTGTTAAAATGTCTATAACTTCCCGCTTTGCCTTGTCTCTCTCCTGCCAACAGCTGCTATAATGTAGCAAAACTTGGATCAAACATTTAATGCTAATTTGCTGTTGCACTTCGTAAATAATGACTGATTAGATGTACAATTTAGTTCTAAACAAATATTTAAGATATTTATTTAAAATATTTAACAAGACAAGCCGTGATCTTGAGGGGCTGTCATTCATCTCAAAGCTAGTTCTTTGTTTCTGACAGGAATCCCAGCTTGTAGCAAAGTGAGGAAACGCATTGTTTGCTGTAAACTATTAGCTAAACTATTCCTGTTTTGAAATGTGGGCATTGACAGAAAGGCCCTTTGTCTCTCAGAACAACAGTGCAGAGTAAGAGGATGGAAAAATGAAGTTAGTTTACTCAGCTAGTTGTTGGACATATTTACTACATCAGTAGGCAGATAAACGTAAGCCTTATATTAAAAAAAAAAAAATGTATAAGTTTGCTCATAATCACCTACCTTTAACACACTTAATCAATACTAGCATATTTCTTTAGCATTTTGCATAATTAAATAAGTAAGCTATTGTGAATATCTACTGCATGTCATCTAAAAATGTGAAATTGTGAAATTCAGAAAGTGCTTAGTAAAAAAAATATACATGCACAGCTATCCTTGGTCATTGATATAGGTTTACTAGTTAGTCATCAGTGTGTTCATTTCATTGACTTATTTCACACGAGCAGTAATATGGAGAACAGAGAAAATAACAATCACAAATTCAGTCGTGGTCTGAACTTCAGTTGGCTAGCTAGTTAGCTGGCATCGTGGCCGACCTCTTGATCGGTGTATTGTCTGTCCACCAACTGTTGTTCTGCGGGCTCATAATGGTTGTTAAATGGCTGTGTTGTCCTATCATTACGAAGCATATCGAATCATTCTGTAATACATTTGAAAATACATTTTGTTAAAATGCCGAAAATGTAGTTTTCATATTTTCAAACTTTCATGACGTGAAAAACTGTTTTGTTTTTAATTCCAGTGTCTGCTGTCAAATTAGGGTCTCGGTTTTTTTTTATCAAAGATAGCGTAAGAAAGATAAGAGTAGTGAATTATTTACTGGTATTGTAGTGGTGTTGTGTGAGGCCTAAGAGACGGGCTCGCAGCGTTGACTGAAAAGGCTCGGCCTCACATCGCCTGCATTTAGCTGATCTCGGTTTTTTTGGGGGCGTTTTTTTTTTCTTTCCCTCCTTTTTTTGGCAACCCTCCGTAAAAAGTTTTGTGTAGCGCCTGGAGCCAGGCTTTCTTTATTTTCCAAACGATGCGGCCATGTGACTCGAAAGCCCTGCCCGAAAAACCACAGCCTGCAGTGAACCGTGGGCCTGGCGAACCGCAGAACCCATTATAGCCGCGCGAGTTTACAGCGTACAATACTGAGTACCACGACTGGCCAGCATTATAACACTACAGTACTGAGTACTACGCCTGGCCAGCATTATAACACTACAGTACTGAGTACTACGACTGGCCAGCATTATAACACTACAGTACTGAGTACTACGACTGGCCAGCATTATAACACTACTGTACTGAGTACTACGACTGGCCAGCATTATAACACTACAGTACTGAGTACTACGACTGGCCAGCATTATAACACTACAGTACTGAATAATACTACGACTGGCCAGCATTATAACACTACAGTACTGAATAATACTACGACTGGCCAGCATTATAACACTACAGTACTGAATAATACTATGCCTGGGCAGCATTATAACACTACAGTACTGAACAATATTACACCTGGGCAGCATTATAACACTACAGTACTGAGTACTACGACTGGCCAGCATTATAACACTACAGTACTGAATAATACTACGACTGGCCAGCATTATAACACTACAGTACTGAGTACTACGAATAGCCAGCATTATAACACTACAGTACTGAATAATACTATGCCTGGGCAGCATTATAACACTACAGTACTGAGTACTACGAATAGCCAGCATTATAACACTACAGTACTGAGTACTACGACTGGCCAGCATTATAACACTACAGTACTGAATAATACTACGACTGGCCAGCATTATAACACTACAGTACTGAGTACTACGAATAGCCAGCATTATAACACTACAGTACTGAATAATACTATGCCTGGGCAGCATTATAACACTACAGTACTGAATAATACTATGACTGGCCAGCATTATAACACTACAGTACTGAATAATACTATGCCTGGGCAGCATTATAACACTACAGTACTGAGTACTACGAATATCCAGCATTATAACACTACAGTACTGAATAATACTATGCCTGGGCAGCATTATAACACTACAGTACTGAATAATACTATGCCTGGGCAGCATTATAACACTACAGTACTGAATAATACTATGCCTGGGCAGCATTATAACACTACAGTACTGAACAATATTACACCTGGGCAGCATTATAACACTACAGTACTGAATAATACTATGCCTGGGCAGCATTATAACGCTACAATACTGAAGAATATTACACCTGGCCAGCATTATAACAGATACAATACTGAAGAATACTACACCTGGTCAGGATAATAACATGTACAATACTGAAGAATACTATACCTGGTCAGGATAATAACATGTACAATACTGAAGAATACTACACCTGGTCAGGATAATAACAAACGAACACACCTCCTCATTCTCTACAGTGTCTGCCCTGCTTGCCCTTTTGCTGATTTTCATCAAAAAATATATTTGCAAAATGTAAAATTTTTTACAGATAATTTACAGTACGTTCAATTATTTTTTTAACAAGTCGATCAAGGGAAGGTGATTAATATTTAAAATGTTTTTTTTGTTTTTTCCCTCATTGCTGTAGTGAACCACCATACCTAATTATCTTGCTTTTGGTATGCGATCAAAAGTAAACATGAAAAAAAACAAAAACATCTAAACCAAATAGATCAGTTGGCATCAAAATATTCCGATATGTGAAAAAGCTAATTTTATTATAACTGCACCGTACAATCCTCCCAGGAACCAGCTTTTATTGAGTAATGCAGTACCTGGAGTATATTCCGTTACCTCGTCTTTAAGTCATGTAATTACACTCTTCTTTCCCCAAAAATACCGTAAGCTGACGAGACACTGTGACCTTGTTCTGCTTTTGAGCATTTCGGGTTTGGTGCTCGCTCTTGGAATTTGCTAATTCACAATGAAAACATGCGGTCATTCTTACCCACGCTTAACCCTAACGCTTTCGGCTGTGTTCTGAAAATGGCCAGTGTGATGTGAACTACGTGTATCTCTGTGAAAGAGAGCGTGTTTCTGGGCCGGTTAGCGGTGGTGAACATGGCTAGGGCTGATAGGCAGTAGGGGATCCTTCTCCTCTCTGCTTTCCCTCACGAGGAAGAGACAGAGCTCCGTTTCACCAGGCAAACAGCACCTTAATTACAATCATTTCCTCTCGCAAGCAAATTGTTTCACTGAGGCCAAACTGCCATGAAAAATGTGCCTCTTTTAGAAGCGCACAGTGCCTCCTTTTCTATTGCTGAGAAAAGAACGGTCGCTGTCGTACGTTATTGCTTTGTTTTCGTAAAAAACAAAAACAAAAGTAACAATAGTTTTTTTAATGTAAAAAAAGCAATGTCTGGAGTTTAGTAGTGTTAGCGTTTGCAACATTAGCATTTGAGTTTGTCGAGCTTTCGGTGTGAAAACCCCCCCCCCCCCCAAAAAAAACGCTGACCCTTTCTTGTCTTGGTGAAAATCGGTACAAGGAACAGGCGACAGGCTCTGTTGCTAAAACAAATTTTCCTCTGGCCTAGAAAATCCTCCCTTTAGATGTTCTCAAAGCCTATTCACAAGCTTTTTGCCCTGCTCATGTTCCAATCATCCAAGTAGGAGATTTTATTTGATCTCCACGGCGCACAAGAGGTGTCAGAGCAAGAACAAGAGGGAGAAAGAGAGAGAGAGAGGAGGAGAGGGAGAGAGAGAGGGGAGAGAGAGAGACAGAGAGAGAGATAGGAGGAGAGGGGAGAGAGAGAGAGAGAGGGGAGAGAGACAGAGAGAGAGATAGGAGGGCACAGGGCGTGGATGTGCTCCCACCGCAGTGTTAACAGCACACTGCTTTCTCCCTCTCTCCCTTTCTCTCCCTCTCTCTCTCTCTCTCCCCTTCCCTCTCTCCCTCTCCCTCTCTCCCTTTCTCTCCCTCTCCCTCTCACTCGCTCTCTCTCTCTCTCCCTCCCCTCTCTCTCCTCTCTCTCCCCTTCCCTCTCTCTCTCCCCCTCTCTCTCTCTCCCTCTCCCTCTCGCTCTCTCTCTCTCTCCCTCTCCCTCTCTCTCTCTCTCTCTCTCCCTCTCTCTCTCCCTCTCCCTCTCCCTCTCTCTCTCTCTCCCTCTCTCTCCCTCCCTCCCCGGCGGATCGGGTTTCCTGCCGCTCTTATTTAAGGCAGTGGAGTGTGTCTGTAGCGCTCTTGATTAAAAGGCACGTGAAGAGACGCTGACCTCATGCCCAGCAGCCCAAGGTGGGGTTCCCGGGGCAGCCGGAGTCCGTAATTAAATTTATCCTCCACTGCTGCCATTGGCCTCATTACTTAGCCCTAATCTCCCTGCTACATATCAGCGCAGGGACAGGACGTTCTGCAGAGCCCTTCTCCAGCGTCTCCCTGTCAGAGACGCCTGTACACCGGCAGGGCACTTTTAAAAGAGGATCAAAACCAATCGATGAATCAAAAAGCGTGTATTTCCGAAGAAGAATAATGATTCAAATGAAATGTTTTCATTCTGCATTCCTTTATTAATATGAATGCACTGGTAATATTAGGGGGGGGGGGCAGTGTTACAATAGAAGTTGATAAAAACACAATAACAGAATAACCTGCTGTTTTAGTGTCAAACCAAGCTCGTTTCTAAATCTACACATTCTCTGCGCTGAATGTGTCAAGCTGAAATGTTTAGGTTGTTAAATTGCGGTTGTTTTATTTGCGTCTTGTCTGAAGGTTGTTCTGCTTGCCCATATAAAGCAGATGAACGCTGGTGAACACGCTGTTGACTGATATAACACAGCGGCCGTTTCTCAGGTCCGCAGGCTGCACGTTCTGATTGATGGAAAATAGCCGTTTTTTGGTGTAGTATTATTATTTTTTGTGCCCCCCACATCCATCTTAAAAGAAATGACTTCATACCCCCCCCCCCCCCTTCTCTCCAGAGTAAGAGATGAAGTCATGCCCTCCTCCCGTGTGTAACTGTGGAAAATGGCAGTTGGCCACCGCGCTCTTCTTTGTGTCTGTGTGTGAGGCTGTTCCCTGGGCACTGATCCCTAAAACACCGGCAGCAGCGCCCCCCCCGAAAAACCTGCCCCGGGACTGGGCCTGCGGGCTTGTCCCTTGGCAAAAAACACCACACGCACTCTCTAAAAGTGCCTAAAAATGTATGAATGCTTGTCGCTAGGGCGGTACCCTATAGGTGTATAAAATTCTACTCCTCGCCAGGAATATATCATTCATTTGCACTTTTTTTGTTGTTGTTGTAAATTTGACTAATTTCTACCCAAGGAGAACGTTACTGTACTTTCAGGGTACATTTGGGAAATTTGATCTTTGGATGCACCTCCACTGTCACGCGAGAGCCCATCTCGGACCCCGCGTCTTGCACCACGACCGCAGACGACGAAGAACGTTCTTCGTCTTCGTTAAGCGAAGCGTGGCATTTCGTTTCTCTTCCCTCCGTTTGAGTCATCGCCTCCGTCTCCGTTTGCAGACGAGACGTCGCGATTCTCGTCGGCGGTGAGCGCGGAACTCGTTCGCGCACATTCGCTCTCTCTGATGTGGCGACGGTGGTGTCAAGTTTACGCCGACTCGCGAGGGGGAAAAACTCTGTGTTCAGGACGGCGGGGAACGCTGCCAAACACTTTCGCTGCGTAACAAATTACTCTGATAATTTTCGGACAATTTGGAACGTATATAACCATAAACTACACAACTATACACCTATAAAAACAGCGGTGAGTTCCTTTTCTGTGTACAGTAGCGCTTTGGCTTGAATATTAGCGGTGAAAAATGGCCGGTTTCGACTTCGCTGCCAAACAGTGCAGCGTTCGTAGCTCTTCGGCTGCCTGGAGAAGCAAAAAGGCTTATGTTGCCATAGCGAGCGTGAAACTGCTTACACCTCACAGCCAAATCTAAATTATTTCAGCGAAATATGTCTTTTATTCCAAGAATATTCACTTATTTTGGCACGATAGGGTTTGTGAAATTCTTCAAACGGTCACAGGCGCAGGTTAATTATTAGTGTGTTTTTCCAGCCCAGTTGCTGCATTTCGAGGTTGACTTTGACTTTTGATAAGCAAATTCATGGCTAAGTTCAGATGTTGCTTTCTCACATTCAGGAATGGCTGTGCCGTTATTTTGGGACACAAGGCCTAAATCAGAAGAACACACGGGCGTGCCTTTCTGCCAGAGAGCGAGGGTTCAGAGGGGTGTGTGTGTGTGTGTGTGTGTGGGGAGGAGGGGAGGCTATAGATCACTTTTTTTTTGTTCCCCGGAATAATGACCCGTGTCACCCCGGCCGTCAGAAGCGCACATCAAACGTCCCGCTCTGAGAATGATGCGGTGTCGAAGGGGTCAAAGGTCGACGCCTTCCACCCGCCGGGAGCGGCGCGGCTAATTTACGGCCTAATTCTCGACCGGGCGCCGGGTGTCAGAGAGAGCGAGTGAGAGCAAGCGGGGCACGTGGGAAAGGTCAGGGCTTACGATGTTGGGGTCGCGACCTTATCTTCCAGCGTTTGACCCCTTAGGTAAACATCCTTTCTCATTAGCAGTCAGTGAAGCAGAAGTGGGGGAGGGGGGGGGGGGGGTCTCTGTGGTGGCTGTGACCTTTGACCCCCGGCTAATGCTGGTGACTTTGCATGGGAGGTACTGTGAGCGTGAGGGGGAGGGAGGGGGGAGGGGGACGGTTGTTAAACTTTGAATAAGTTAAACGTGTCTGACAGCCCCAGAGGTGCAGACTGATGTCAGTATAGGAGGGGCTTCTCTGCTCTCTACCTTCTTCTGCCCTCTCCACCCCTCTCTCTCTCTCTCTCTCTCCCACTCTCTCTCTCTTTCCTGCTTGTTTTTTTCCTTACAACCAGCCTCACCCAATCAAGCAGCCCAGACAAAGGCTCAGGAGGCTAGCTTCAAAAAAACGCCTTTTCTTTAATGTGCCTCTTTATTTCTCGAAGGCTGTGGAACGTTTCCAGGTACCAAGCAAACACAAACACAAACACAAACACAAACACAAACACAAACACAAAGAACATACATGGCGGTGTGTTTCTTTGGGGAGAAGCGTTAACGGACAGAGGAGGAATATTTGACCGTGACCGGTGACGGTTCGTGGGCCTGCTGGCTGGCTGGCTGCAGACAGGAAAGAGAGAGAGGGAGAGAAAGAGAGAAAGAAAGAGAGAGAGAGAGAAAGAGAGAAAGAAAGAGAGAGAGAGAGACGTCTCCTCAGGGCCAGTTGCTGGCACAGGGAGGAGCAGGGGCGTGATTCGAGGACCCCGTGTCCACGGAAACAAACCGGGTCGGACAGTAACGGGGCGCTGGGAGAAGCGCAGGAGCGAAAAACGCGGCTCCCTTCGCCTCGCGACGGCGGAGGCTCCCCGCTCGGACAGGCCTGCGCCCGTCGGCCGGGCTGCGGTCGCTGCGGCTCGGTCTGAACGCACACCGAGCTGGCGTCGCGCCCCGCGTTACCGCACAGAGAGAAACGCACCCGGCTCCCGTCCAACGTCCAGTGCGCTGCTTTTAATAAGAGCAAAACTACAGTAAAAAAAAAAAAAAACGCAATAATTCATTAGTTTCTTAATCTGCCACAGTCTGATGTCGGACTTGTTGTTCTGCGCGGTGCTGTCCGAACGCTCTGACACCTTAAATCAAACTGTTGTTTATTGAATTAAAGTGCGCTTCCATTCTTTTCTTTTCTTTTTTTTTTTTCCTTTTCCACCGCGCACAACACAATCGAAGGATATCGCTGGGCGAAAAAGATAACGTGGCACTCACTGGGCCCATGTGAAAATTTCCAGGAATGCCGATAGATATTTATATTGCGCTTACCTTACGTGACCTGGGCCGGGGCAACGAGCGAGCTGTTTGTGTGCGTTAACTTGTGACCCACTTCCCTTTGAGCTTTTAAAGGGATTTGCGCTACGTGTTGTTCTAAACTATTTAGCCGGGTGACATGCCTTCAAGGCGCGGCGTGCGCAGGTTCAGCCGAGGAAAGAGCTCGGGCGTGCGTTTGCGTGACCGCGCGAGACACGCGCGTGTGCGTGCGTCTGTGTCTACAAATCCAACGGAATAAGCTCTGCTCTTAAGCCTTCCAGGGATGTAGTAAAACTCTGTTTTGAGACGCAGCTTGTAGTTTGCAATTTCCTGGGATTTAACGCTGAGCCATTGTTGTAAATTGTTACATGATTAAGACGCGGAAGAAGAGGGGAGAGAGAGAGAGAGAAAGATATAATCGTTTCGGTTCTCTCCTAAAAAACGGGGCCCTAAACATGGCAGCTTTCTGCATGGCTACGGGGGTTTCTCTGAGAGTAATAAAATCTGCCGATATCTCCTGGCTGCTCTTGGCTGGGCTGGAGTTGCAGCCGGTTTATATTTCCCCTCCTTTCCACGGGCTGAGGAATAACAATAATTTGGAGCTATTTAAGGCGATTGTGGGGCAGACCGCAGCCTTTGTTGTGGTTACTGCAGTACACACTGTGGGCTGGGACACTTCCCTCCATTTTGAGCAGAGATGTTACAGCTGGGATCCCCCCCCCAATCCCCCCCCCAATCCCCCCCAATCCCACCGACTGTCCCACTACTGCTCTACCATTACTGCTGCCAGTGCTCCCATAGAACGCACACACACACACACACACACACACACACACACACGTACATACACACACACACACACATACACACACACACACACACACACACACACACGTACACACACACACACACACACACATACACACACACACACACACACACGTACACACACACACACACATACATACACACACACACACGTGTTCTCACACACACACACACACACACACACACATACGTGTGCTCACACACACACACACACACACACACTCTCACACACTCACACAACTTCATTAATTTAGACAGTTCCCTGAAGTACGTTTTTTAAAATTAAAAATTAACCGGACAGCACTGTACGCCGCTGTACTGGACTGCGCTCGTTGTTAAAAAGCATTTCTGCGTATTTCATGGTCATTCATAAAACGCGGCCCCCCTCCCTTCGTAGAGTTTTCTTTGGCTTTTAACTGGCGAATGGCATCCGATGGGCAGCGAGCAGATCATCTAATAACAAGGCCCAAAGTGTGCAGCAACCCCGCCGCAGAGCCTGACTGATGACACACAATGCAGTCATTTTTAATATTATTGGAGATGACCTTCCCCTGAACCAGCGCGCTCTCTCCCCGCGCCGTTATTGGATTAAAAAAGCAGATAGCGGATTCCTGCGCTGCAACACACTGTCAGATTTTGTCAAACAGCATTACCCCTCTGCGGTTAAACTTCTGACAAACCTGGCTGTGCTGCAAATTCAGGTAATCTCCTTTATGCGCATTGTCAACACTGATCTCTCTCGGCAATCGGCAGAAAGTCGCAGATGTGAACATATTTTTTCGGGCTTTGGCTGGGGAATAGAATGTTTGTGACACGGAGACCTTGACTGACTGTCCTGGTGATTTCTGCTGTCACTTGGGTTTTTTTTCTCGTCTGTTTCTTCTGTTTTATTGTTTGTGTCTCGGCCTTATTGTTACGGGTCGAGGTGGAAACACGTCAGCGCGTTCACAACGACGCTAATGCCTCTCAGATGTGGCACGTTACCGATATCATTGTTTGAGTTTTTTTTTTATTTGGGGTTCGGCTGTGTGTGTGTGTGTGTGGATGAATGAAGGGTTTAAACTGTTGAACCGCGGGGACCCAGTGGTGAGGGGTGAGGGGAACGGGCCACACTTTGATCCTGGGGTTCTCCGCTGTCCCTCTGCGTTGTATAACAGAGGGGCGGGAGGGGAGCTGGGGGCTGGCAGCGCTGAAGTTTTGCTCATTAATTCTGCATTAATGCCCAGCCGTGGCAGACTCTTCTCCGCGCTGAACACAAACTGCAATGAAAGATGCTGTTTGATGGCAACTGCTTTCTTTTCTTTTGTTTTGTTTTGTCACGTTTTTTTTAGGTTTTTCGTTTTTTTACTTCTTTGTTTGAGGGGTGACATTAAGCACAGGAGGTAAGAGAGGTCATCTGGATGTCGGAGGGTTGCCGGTTCGATCCCCTTCCCTGGGTGTGTCAAAGTGTCCCTGCGAAGACACCTAACCCCCAAATGCTCCCGATGAGCTGGTTGGTAGCCTGCATGGCATGTGTGAGTGTGTGTGTGAGTATGTGTGTGTGTGTGTGTGAATGGGTGAATGAGAGGCATTTGTTGTAAAGCGCTTTGGATAAAGGCGCTATATAAACGCAGTCCATTTACCATGTGTTTTGTGTATATTGTGCCCGTTCCAAAAGTAATCAACCATAAGCGCATATATTTGCGATTTAGATTTAGATTGAAGATTGGAAGGTTAAAGCATAACCGTTTGTCGGGTTGCCTCCATTTTGACTGTCTGCCCGGCGAAGCTTCCCGTTGGCACCCGCGGGCGTGTCGCGGCTAGTTTAAGACCGGCCGAACCCCAGAGTCATCCTGACTCCAAACGGGTTAAACCATATTAAACCTCGCCGGGGGGGGGAGACCTCTTCATGGCCCGGCCCATTCCGGCCCCCGTAAACGGGGGGGGGTGGGGGGGGGGGTGGACGTTTCTTCTTCTCGCTTTTGAACCGCTAACGGCTGAGAATGGAGTCTTTGTGTCCGCACGCCGTGCAACAAGAGCGCCATTGTCTTCAGCCCCCCCCGGCTAACGGGGCCTTAGCAGCCCGTATCGTACGCGCTCCGATTGCGTTAGCGCCCGGTGCTAACGGGGCCTTAGCCTCCTGCATCGCGCGCGCTCCGATTGCGTTAGCGCCCGATGCTAACGGGGCCTTATCCTCCTGCAACGGGGCCTTCATTGTATGATTGTCTGATTGTGCTAGCGCCCAATGCTAAAGGGGTGTTAGCGCCTGCTTCGTGCGCGCTCTGATTGCGTTAGCGCCCGATGCTAACGGGGCCTTCATTGCGTGATTGTCTCATTGTGCTAGCGGCCGATGCTAAAGGGGTGTTAGCGCCTGCTTCGTGCGCGCTCTGATTGCGTTAGCGCCCGATGAGGACTTCATTTGCATCGCGGGCAGGCGGCCCTTGTGCCTCTCTGGCCTGAGAGGGGCAAGCAGCACTAATCAGCTCATTACCTGCTGGGGTTTCTGTGGCCGCTCTCTGCCCGTTAACCCCCAGGGAGGGACAGAGAGACGAGTTTTAATCTACAGTGCAGTAGGTAACTCTCCCTCTGCACTGAATCTCTCTCTCTCTCATTCTCTTTCTCCCTCTCTCCCTCCCTCTCTCTAACTGTCTCTCTCTACGTCTCTCTGTCTCTCTCTCTTGCATTTCTCCCTCTCTCATTCTCTTTCTCCCTCTCTCTCTTCCTCCTTCTCTCTCACTGTCTCTCTCTATGTATCTCTGTCTCTCTCTCTTGCATCTCTCTCTTTCTCCCTCTCTCTCCCTCCCTCTCTCTCACTGTCTCTCTCTACGTCTCTCTGTCTCTCTCTCTTGCATTTCTCCCTCTCTCTCTCATTCTCTTTCTCCCTCTCTCTCCCTCCCTCTCTCTCACTGTCTCTCTCTACGTCTCTCTGTCTCTCTCTTGCATTTCTCCCTCTCTCATTCTCTTTCTCCCTCTCTCTCTCCCTCCCTCTCTCTCACTGTCTCTCTCTACGTATCTCTCCCTCTCTCTCTCCCTCTCTCCCTCTCTCTCTCTCATTCTCCGCACGCCGGACAGGTCGATCGGTTTGATAAAATATAACCGAGGACAAGGAGTGAGTAACGGAGAGAGAGAGAGGGAGGGAGGGAGAGAGAGAGAATTGGAAGGAAGTAGGGAGAGAGTGAGAGAAAGAATAGGGGTGAGGGAGTGAGAGAGAGAGAGAGAGAGGGAGGGAGAGCGTGACCGAGAGAGAACAGAAGGGAGAGTGAGAGAAAGAGAGAAAGAATGGGAGCGAGGGAGTGTGAGAGAGAAAAAGAGAATTGGAAGGACGGAGGGAGTGAGGGAGAGAAATGGGGAGAGAGATAGAGGGAATGAGAGGGAAGGAGGGAGGGAGAGGAAGAAAGGGAGAGAGAGAGGGAGGGAGAGAAAGAAAGAAAGGGGGTGAGAGAGAGAGAGAGAGAGATCTCTTGTGTCTGGTTCCTCCTCTCCCTGTAAAGGTCAGCTCTGCCCCACCACGCTCCTGGGCTCAGGAATGCGCTGTGGATTGGGATTTCTGTTGCCCCGCGGGAGAAAAGAGAGAGTTACTGTCTCTCTGGAGCTCTCAAAGGCCCCAGTGAGTTACCGTCGGGGCCACACTGCTAACACACAGCCACACCGCTAACACACAGCCACACTGCTAACACACAGCCACACTGCTAACACACAGCCACACTGCTAACACGCAGCCACGCTGCTAACACACAGCCACACTGCTAACACACAGCCACACTGCTAACACGCAGCCACACCGCTAACACACAGCCACGCTGCTAACACACAGCCACACCGCTAACACACAGCCACACCGCTAACACACAGCCACACCGCTAACACACAGCCACACTGCTAACACGCAGCCACACCGCTAACACACAGCCACACCGCTAACACACAGCCACACTGCTAACACACAGCCACACTGCTAACACGCAGCCACACCGCTAACACACAGCCACGCTGCTAACACACAGCCACACCGCTAACACACAGCCACACCGCTAACACACAGCCACACCGCTAACACGCAGCCACACTGCTAACACACAGCCACGCTGCTAACACACAGCCACACTGCTAACACACAGCCACACTGCTAACACACAGCCTCAACAACAGTTTCAGCCCGCTAGCGAGACGTCGTTATCCCTTACGTTTTCTCCCGAGGAGAACATATCAGCTTGTTTTAGGTTAACGTTTTGCTTCACAAGCGAAAATGTTCTTATTCCTCTGGATTGAATTGAAGTGAGTCAAACTGTCGCTGTGAAACGTGACAAAGACGGTCTCGATATGCGACTGAAATACTTTCGCTTTTTTTTGCAGCGCAGGGCCCCTTTCGGTTTCAGGCTCCAACCGTTCACTGTCACACACAGGAACCGCCGTTCGATCCGACCCAGCCCTCCCGCAGAGTAATCAGTACATGGTGGGCGATCGGGAGATCACGGTTTACGATATGACGCGGTTAACTCATAGCATCCCCCCCCCCCCCCCTCACACACACACACACTCACACACACACACACAAACAGACCCTTTTTGGTGATTGTCTTTCACTCCCCACCCCCCCACCCCCTCCCCGTTCCCAAAAGTGCTTCTCCCACTTCTTCTTCTTCTTCTTCTTCTTCTTTGGTTCCAATCAGGCGAGTGGGCTTTTATTCGGCCCTGTTAGCCGGAGTGTTCTGGGCGGGAGGAGAGCGAGGGCCCGGCTCGGCCCAGTGCTGTCAGCGGGCCGGTGGGATTGGCAGGCCCGGAGATAAGCTCTCTTAGCTGATTTACTCTGCCATCCAGAGCCAATCTTTCTCAGTGGCCTGTGTGTTTTTTTCTATTTATTTACTTATTTATTTATTTGTTTACTTTTTTATTTATTTTTTCGGTGTCGGTGAGATACGTTTGTGGCGGTTGTTGTTTTATGCCTGTCTGCCGTCGGAGGCCCTCAGCATTAGCGCTGTGGCAGGGAGAGAGAGAAATTGTATATATTCTACATATTTATATTTACAATCATATTATTATTATTTCGCATGTTCCTTGCCATCTTTTGGCAATACAAATGGAAATTTTGTCATGGCAATAAAGCACTTTGAATTTGAATTTGAGAGAGGGAGACAGGGGCAGAGAGAGAGAGAGTGAGGGAGGGAGAGATGGAGAGAGAGAGCGAGGGATGGAGAGATAGAGGGAGTGAGTGAGAGGGAGAGAGAGGGAGGGAGAGATAGAGGGAGAGAGAGCGAGGGAAGGAGACGGAGTGAGAGATAGAGAGAGAGAGGGAGAGAGAGATAGAGGGAGGGAGAGCAAGGGAGGGAGAGATAGAGGGAGAGAGAGAGAGCAAGGGAGGGAGAGATAGAGGGAGAGAGAGAGAGCGAGAGAGGGAGAGATAGAGGGAGAGAGAGAGAGAGCAAGGGAGGGAGAGAGAGAGCGAGAGAGGGAGAGATAGAGGGAGAGAGAGAGAACGAGAGAGGGAGAGATAGAGGGAGAGAGAGAGAGGGAGAGAAAGAGAGGCATGGAAAGGGCCCAGTGATTGAGGATGGGGGGTACCATTGTGATGGGGGGGGGGGGGGGGGGCGTTTGGGACAGAATATAAAAGAGCAGGCAGACATGAAACGGGACAGCTGTGTGTGTGTGTGTGTCTGCGTGCGTGCGTGCGTGCGTGTGTGTGTGTGTGTGTATGACAGCTGTGAGCGTCTGTGGGGGAAAGTTGCTACAGATGGTGAAAGAAGTGAGGAATAAACCACCGTATGGCTGGTAAAATGTGCAGGAAAGACACAGAGTTTACTGACGTGTGTGTATGTGTGTGTGTGTGTGTGTGTACGCATACTGTATGTGAGTACGTATGTTATATTTGTGTGCAGGTATGTACACTCTGAATGTATGTATGTTTGTGTACTGTATGTGTTTGTGTGTGTGTGTATAATATTAATGTATGTGAGTGTGTTATTGATTGTGTTCTGTGGGTGTATGAATATAAATACTGTATGTGTACGTGTGTGTGTGTGTATGAGTATACTGTATGTGTGTGTGTGTGTCTGTGTGTGTATGAGTATACTGTATGTGTGTGTGTGTGTGTGTGTGTCTGTGTGTGTATGAATATAAATACTGTATGTGTACGTGTGTGTGTGTCTGTGTGTCTGTGTGCGGGTGAGTTGCTCTCTCTCTCTCTCTCTCTCTCTCTCTACCCTTTATGCCCATCTGCTTCTCTGGCCCAGAGGAAGATTGATCTGCACGGCGCCTTTATGTAAAATCACAATCATGTATAACACAGTATTCCATTAAATTTTACTGGTGGCCACCATTTTGCATGTGAACAGTTGTCTGGTTGCCATAGAAGCCGTGCTGTTAGCGGTTAGCGGTTAGCGGTTAGCAGAAGCCCCTTTTTCTGGGTGCCCGTCTCTCCGCCGTGTCTCTGTGTTCAGACATGGAGGTCGGGATATCCTTCCGCCACTGTAAACACCGTCAGCGAGTGGCCCGTTCCTGCTCCTGTGATGTTTTCACAGCTTCCGCGTCGCGACGTGGAAGCGCCGATCTGCACATCCCCTTCCTCTGCTCTGCTCCAGTCCGCGCTTTTCAGAAGCCCTGCTTCTGTTCTGAACCCGTGCCCAGAGGAGCGCGACGCAAAGAGGGCTCCGTGCCCTGAACAAACACACTGCAGAAATCACTGTCTTAACAAGCGCTTTTTAAGTCTTGTAATAAGACTTAAGATCTTTTTTCTTTTTTTTGGTTCTCTCGAGTAGAAAATATTAGCTTGTTTTTAATCATTGTTTGCTTGCAAGAAAAGTTACGTTTTTTTTCTCCCCGTTGAGCAAATCTTGAAATGACTCAACCTGTCTCAACTCTTTGGCGGTTTTTGTCACATTTAGCAAAAAGGTAATAGAAATAAGACTTTAAGTCTAAATATAAGACTAAGATGCATTACATTCACATTTTAGTCATTTGGCAGACGCTTTTAATCCAAAGCGATTTACAAGTGCATGGGTTCTTCCACAAGTTAAAGCATCACATCCATAACTAGTAAAATACACATGAAGTGTTGTTCTAAACAGAAATACAGTCATCGTAAGTGCAATTTTTGTTGTTGGGGGGTTAGACAAGAGGAATATCAGGGGGGGGGGGATCAGGAGGGAGGACTAAGGTACGGTTGAAGATGCTTATCTTTTACAGTGAAGAAGATTATTTTAGTGTTTTTTCTAAATAAGAAGAAAAGATATACCAATGAGTTTGACTCATTTCAAGATTTGCCGAGACATTTTCACTTCACTCGAAAAAAGTTGAAACAAAAACTTAAGCTTAAAATAAGATTAAACAAGACTAAAACATTTCTTAAGACACTTTTTTTTGCAGTGAACGAATACAATTTTTGTTTTCAGAAAATAAATAAGAAAGTAAACTATTCTCAACTATTTGAAGGGGGGGGGGGGTTGTTGAAATGCCGCGCACTTTAAGGCCACTGTCGGTCGCTCTTGGACCCCCTCCAGCAGGCGAGAACATACAAAGCGGCCATTTTGTTCGAGCCGTTGCCGGGCGATTCCGGTAACCTCAAAAACGCCACCTCGTTAAAAAAAAAAATAAAATAAAATAAAATAAATTTTTTTCTATTTTGCTATTTTCTTTCTGCATATTGTCAGATGTTGGCTTTAATAATTCAGGGGGGCCGGGTTGTGCCGTAGTGTGTAGGTGACTTTAAATTATTGAACTATTTTTCCCCAGCGCTGCCCCCTCAGCCTCTCCATCTGTCTGACAGAGCTGGGGGAGAGCGAGAGAGAGGGAAATATATGCGTAAATAAATAAATAAATCATAAAGGGATTGGGTTTTTGCGCCGTGCCAAACCGCCGTCCCTGGCGTGTGCCTCCTCCCGCTCGTGTTTGTCCTGTGGTAAGGATGGCACCCCTTCAAGAAACCGCCGGGTTTCCGCGGAGACCGGGCGGCCAACGCACGACCCCGATCGCGCGCGTCGGGAGAGGCGGTGATCCAGGGGGATTCTGGGAAGGCTACAGCTCGGGCGCTGAGAGAGTGTGTGTGTTAGTTTGTCATTTCCTGCTCCCCCGTAGCTGATTATAGCTCTCAGCCAACCGATGGACCTCGGGAAGAAATACGCGTTGTAAGACAACAGTCAAGTGAAGCTCTTTGTTTTCTTCCAATCAGTGGTAACGCTGCAAAAAACTAAAAAATAAGTCAATCTCAACAAGTATTTAGTCTTAAGTATATAGACTTAAAATCTCCACTTCTGCTCAGACAAATACACTGCCACTGTCAAAAAATCACTTCACAGTCATTTAAAACAAGGTAATATTTTCTACTTGCGGAAAAAAAGTATAGGATTGTCATGCGAGACGAAAACACTTGTTAAGGCTGGCTTCGCAGTGAAGGGAGGAGCAAGGCCCGGTCAGGTGATCTCCATTGGACCGAGGCTGACCAAGCTTTCCCACTCTCTTTCTAACGGCACTAAATTTTTGCCACCACTTGTACCGTCCTCCTGAACACCGAGCAGGGCTCTTCTCATGCACCGTATTTCCGAAAGCAACATTTTCCCACTGAAACCGGACAAAGGAGAACGCAGAAAGAGCGCTCTTGTTTTGAAAATGAGCTACGCGCTACTTTTTTTTTTGTTTTTTGTTTTTTTTTGTCTGCGATTGATGCAGTCAGGGCCTCTCTGGTTCGCCCGCACCGTGAGAAGTGGTTATTCACCAGACGAGATATCTGGCTTGTTAGTTTTTTGTTTTATTGTTTGGCCTTTATCTGAGAGAAAGTGCATTCTCCCGGGCATTACGGCACTGGTTTCCGTGTGCACTCCAACCATAAAACAGTTTTCAGAGCGAAAACAAAAGCAGCACTTGATTAGTTGTGAACCAGCTGGGAAAGAGGATCTTGGTGACCAAGCTAATTGGTAAATTTAAAAAAGAAAGAGGAGGGGGGTGGGGCTTTGCTCGCTTGCATATGTTTAAATTGCAGCCTTTCGTCTCTAAGGCATAATCAGGATGTTTTGTTTTTTTGGGGAAATTGTCTTCTTTTTTTTTGTTTGTGTGGTTTAGCCTGAAATTGATTCAATTCTGCTCCCACTCGTGAGTTTGTGTGATTTCACAGTTTGAGAAGCATCTGGTGCTCTGTCGTGGGCACCGCTCTGTCGTGAAATATGTAACGGCGTTTTCAGATTCCTCATCGGGGCTTGGAGGGGAAGTTGTTGGATGGCCGGGCCGGGGGGCGGGGGGGGGGGGGGGTCATTTGGGTGAATGGGGAAGAGGGACATAGCTGGGGGGGGGGTAGTTCTTTAATTAAGAGAGAGAGAGAGAGAGAGAGAGAAATAGATAGAGTATGTAGCACAGCGCCACCTGTAGGCTGATGATGGCGATGCTCCCGGTCTCCCTCCTATCCTAAGTCCACTGATTCTCTTCAGCAGAGTTAGAACTCTGACAAAGTTTAATGAAAGGCCAAAAGCTACATGTGGACATTTCTTTAGATTAATTTAAGCCAGTGGAAGCCAACCCAGTTCCTGGAGATCTACCATCCTGTAGGTTTTCACACCTCATTCAACAGCTAGAGCAGGGCTGCCCAACCCAGTTCCTGGAGATCTGCCATCCTGTAGGTTTTCACACCTCATTCAACAGCTAGAGCAGGGCTGCCCAACCCTGTTCCTGGAGATCTACCATCCTGTAGGTTTTCACACCTCATTCAACAGCTAGAGCAGGGCTGCCCAACCCAGTTCCTGGAGATCTGCCATCCTGTAGGTTTTCACACCTCATTCAACAGCTAGAGCAGGGCTGCCCAACCCAGTTCCTGGAGATCTACCATCCTGTAGGTTTTCACACCTCATTCAACAGCTAGAGCAGGGCTGCCCAACCCTGTTCCTGGAGATCTCCCGTCCTGTAGGTTTTCACTCCAACCCGAACAAAGCACACCTCATTCAACAGCTAGAGCAGGGCTGCCCCAACCCTGTTCCTGGAGATCTACCGTCCTGTAGGTTTTCACTCCAACCCTTAACAAAGCACGCCTAATTTAACAGCGAGAGATCTTGTTGAGTTTCTGATTAATAGGATCAGGTGTGCCATCATACGGGCAGCATCTCTGCTCTGTTGTCTTTATCTTCCTCTCTCCTTAAATGTCCTCTGCTCTAACTCCGGCTGTGCACTCCTGACCTCTCGCACATATATTTAGTCGGCCTGTATCATGTTCGCCGTTCATATCGAGTGCTCATCTCGTCTGCCTAACTCTCGTTCTGTTATCTCCGCAATGCGCGTCGCTAATAATTAACCCGACGTGGAAAATGCACGGCTCCGCTCAGTTTCGTAAAAAAAAAAACTTGGAGGTAAAGTCACACGGGTGGGGACCTATTCCTCGAGAGCTCGGAATTTCTCTTCCCACTCTGGGGGAATGCTGACCAGGAGTTAAAGTTCCAGCTTGGCTTTCCGCACAAAGAGAGACAGAGAGAGAGAGAGAGAGTGGGAGAGAGAGAGAGAGAAAGAGAGAGTGGGAGAGAGGGTATGGTTCAAAGTCAGATATACTGAGATAAGGCAACAATCAATCATAGGAACTCACTGTCATGTGACCAGCTCAAGAGTCTCTCCACCGCTATTCTGGTGACCAGGCAGGCAAAAGTTAGAGCACGCCCCCCACCTCTTTCTCTCTCTCTCTCTCTCTCTCTCCCCCCCCCCCCCCTTCCTCTCATTGCACAGGCAGGACTGGGATCTGGAGAGAGAGAGAGAGAGAGAGAGAGAGGGACGGAGGGACGGAGGGAAAGAGAGAAAGAGAGCGGTGGGGGAGAAAGAGAAAGTGTAGTATGAGGGGGGCAGAGAGAGAGAGAGAAAGTGTGAGCGTATGAGAGAGGGAGGGAAAGTGAGAGAGAGAGAAAGTGTAAGGGAGTATGGGAGAGAGAGAATGTGTGTGAGAGAGGCAGGGAGGGAAAGAGAGAGAAAGGGGGAGAGAGGGAGGAGGGAATGTGTTCTCTCTCCGACACCATACTGTTTGCTGTAGCCCCCACTGTCCCTCTCTTACTGAGGGCCTTGCACGCCGTTATAAATAATAGCAAAGTCAAATTATTTGACCCTGCTAAATAGACACACCTGTTTACTAAATATGTGCCTTTCATATTGTAAAATGCCTTTGTTTCCCCACCCTGTTTTATTTAATGCTGATGAGACTGTGACAAGAGGATGAGTACAATTACAGATCATGAGCCCTGTAAACACACACACACAGCCACACACACACACACACACACATTTGCACGCACGCAAGCACGCACACACACACACACACACACACATACACACACACACACACACTCACACACACACACACACACACACACACACACACACACACACACATTCACACACACACACACACACACACATAAACACACACACATACACACACACACACACACACACACACACACAGCCACACACACACACACACACACACACACACACAGGCACACACTCCCCACCCCCACCCCTCTCTCCCCATCCCGGGGAATCTTCCGGCGTGCACTGCGGTATCGTGCTAATTAAATTCCAGCGCTGTCCATTAGATGGATAAAGTGAACAGAGTGCTGAGTCAGCGCAGGTACAGGCCGGCCGGCTGGCTGTAATGGCCAGGAGAGCTCCTGTGCCCAGGCAATTCATTTCGGCCTCCATTTTACACATTCCTGGGTCCCCACCACTCGCCCTCTCTCTCAGGGAGGGGGGAACGTGAGCCGGGGGGGGGGGGGTGGGAGGAGGACGTGAGCCGGGGACTGCAGAGAAAGGCTCTCGCTCCAACGCACTGACCCTGAAGACCGTGTCCTCTGTGACTCTCTCACGGGGCCAGGGGCGAGCGTTTCGTCACCTGTGGCTTGACGTCTCCGTCGCTATTGGACGCGGGGAGGTGCTGAGGTCTTCGTGTGAAATGAATGGCGTTTAAAAGTTTGGTTGTCTTTTTTTTCTGTTTGGAGAAATGACAGTGGCATTTTCCCTGGTCACTGCTCAAGCTTGTGAAGGCTTTGGTAAGCTAATTTGAGGGAGACGGGGGGGGGTTAGCGTTGGATGTTGGGTGTTAGTAACATAGACTGAAGAATAAATATGGACCAAGTGCCTGTTACCTCACCCACTGACTGTCCGTGGGCTTGTGAAAAATGCTTAAAACCGTGGAGGTCAAGTTTATGGGGGTTGGAGGTTAGTGTGAGAAGGTTGGGGGTTAGTTTGAGGAGGTTGGAGGTTAGTTTGAGAAGGTTGGGGGTTAGTTTGAGGAGATTGGAGGTTAGTGTGAAGAGATTGGAGGTTAGTTTGAGGTGGTTGGGGGTTAGGTTGGAGGTTAGTTTAAGAAGGTTGGGGGTTAGTTTGAGGAGGTTGGGGATTAGTGCAGGGTGGTTATGGGGTGAGTGCAGGGTGGTTATGGGGTCAGTGCAGGGTGGTTATGGGGTCAGTGCAGGGTGGTTATGGGGTCAGTGCCGGGTGGTTATGGGGACAGTGCAGGGTGGTTATGGGGTAAGTGCAGGGTGGTTATGGGGTCAGTGCAGGGTGGTTATGGGGTCAGTGCAGGGTGGTTATGGGGTCAGTGCAGGGCGGTTGGGGCTCAGTGCAGGGCGGTGTGGGGCTCGGTGTTGTGGAGAATATTGGGAATATTGACCGCAGACTGTCAGAGAGGCCAGCCCGGGGCAGTCGAGGTTGGGATCCTGTCCCAGATATCCCTCCTCCCAGGGACTGTGGTCTCCCTCCAGGCCGACCTGAGAGGACCGGCTCTGTAATTTTATGGTTCAGACCTTGGACGGAGTCCCAGACAGACTTTAGGGACGTGGTAGCTGACACTGGACCCTGCAAGCCAAGCAGGCAGGCGGGCGGGCTTCCCAGCATGCACCATGGTGGCCAGATACCTCTGAATGTCTCTCTATGTGGAATGTAATGGACACCTCCACCAGCCCAACAGGCTCTGTGAGGCCCCCCCCCCCCCCCCCCTCCCGGCTGGCACCCAGTCAACACTCTTCTTCTCTTCCTTCCTTCCTCCGTTTGAGGAATAACATCTATCATTTATATCGGCCGCGGAATAAAAGAAGATGCTTGGGTTCGTCTTTGCGGTCAGCGTTTGTCAGTTTTTTGTTTTTTTTGGGGTTTTTTTTTTTTTATATGCGTGCCATTATTTTGTACTCGGTGGCACACAGTCAACAGTGCGGTCTCAATGAAACTCTCTCCTGTTGTTACGGGTGTTTGTAAACGAAACACTACATTACATCGCGTTAATGCCATTTGGCAGACGCTCTTATCCAGAGCAACGTACAGTTGATTAGACTAAGCAGGAGACAATCCTCCCCTGGAGCAATGCAGGGTTAAGGGCCTTGCTCAAGGACCCAACGGCTATGCGGATCTTATTGTGGCTACACCGGGATTAGAACCACCAACCTTGTGGGTCCTAGTCCTGTACCTTCACCACTAGGCTACAGGCCACCGAAACACAAATACTCAAGTTCAGATCATTTAACCTCAAAATGAAGAACAGGTTCGCTATACTCAGTGAACAATGTATTGGGTAGACCCGTACTCTATGTTGTTAATGCAAAATTTTTAATCAGTCAATCATGTGGCAGCAACTAAATGCAGAAAAGCATGCAGATGTGGTCAAGAGGTTCAGCTGTTGTTCAGACCAAATGTCAGAATTACAACAGTAGTATGCAGAAGAGCTTCTCTGAACGCCACAGCCTGCCAAAGTGGATAGGCTACAGCAGCAGAAGACCAATAAGTCTAATAAACGCCTAATAAAGTGCTCACTGAGTGTATATTACAGTGATATCACGGGAACCCACAGTTTGGAGGGTGGTTGGAAAGGCTGGTTGTATGATTAATATTCCTATGATGAACAAACACATTTTCCGCAGTCTGTTGATTTATGAGACCCCCTTTTTCTTCCTTTTGGGCCAAAAGAAATGTTCTCTCGGTGCGGAATTTAAGATAAGGACAGTCTTGTCGATAAAGGTGTTTTCCAGGAACTCTATAAATGAATAAACAAGGCACTGCCTGCCCCTGAAGTTCAGAGAAATGAACCATGTTCATGAAAAGACCTCGGCAACATTAGTCTCGTGCAACTCGGCGTTGGAAGTATTAGACGCTCTCCCCTTCGCTGTCACGGTGATGCTTAGCGGGTAGCATGTTACTGACGTCCTTTCCGATGGCTTTCAGAGGAGACCTGCCTTGGAAAGGTTGTAGGATACTCACCTTTTGACCGCAAAGTCACGTGCTGTTGCGGTCACCTTTAACTCAAGCTGGGGGACCTCAAGCTAAAATGACCTCTTCCACGTACCCTGTTCTCCGAATATACGGCAAGGCCTTTCTAAGGCATAGCTTGTGTGAAGATGACATTTACCACCCAGTTTTGTGTTTAAAATGTCCATCCCGTTGTCCTGAGTGTGCTAATTTTGTAGTTTTTGGATGTTTCTTTTGAACTATTGCTCCAAACGTCAGGGTGAAGGACCTTTGCAACTGCAGAATTCTGTATGGGAAAGCAACGGTTAGCGAAGAAACAGTTAAATCCTGAAGGTTTGTATTCTAGTTGGGCCTGTAGTGTCACTTCTCCCCGCTGCACACCTATTGCCCAGAGGGTAGTGAAAGTATGCAAGACACAGCAAGTATTATTTGGGTTCTGACAGCCAGTAAACAATGAAGAATTTATACCTCTGCAGCAGTCCTCAAAGACACAGAGAAAAGGATAGCCTGGTGAAAAGGCTCTTAACTCTTAACTGGCCGACTGCCCCTTGTGCTGCAAAGACCATAACATAAGCTGATCTTAACAAGTGTTTTAGTCAAATTTCTTGACTTGAGGCGAGATAATTTGACTAATTTCCAGATTTGCCTATGGGGTAAGAAAATGTCACTTGTTAAACAAACGGTAATTTAAAACAAGCCTATATTTTCAACTTGTGAAAAAAAAGAAGAGATTTTTAGTCTCATTACAAGACCAAATACCTTGATAAGACGAGACGTTTTTTCACAGTGGTGATACTGTTGTTAGTCCGGCACAGTGAGTTCAAAGCCTCGGGGTTAGCTTGGGTCTAGACCCTAGGCCCAGATAGAGAGAAGTTGTTATCTCGTCTGAACAGAAGAACTATTCAACCGAGCTGTCTGTCTTTCGTATCTTTTGGCTGGCTTAAGTCTTAAGTTCTTATCCGGAGATGAAGTCATAAGGCAGGAGTGTGTTTCACTTACTGGTTTTTTTTTTCTTTTTGGCGGACCTGATCTCCATCCATTCCACCCCCCGGCCACTTCCAGTGAGGGGAAACATAAACCTGTGGCCATTTTGTTTTAGCATTCTCATATTTATAGACGGTAAATGTGTGAAAAAGTCCCCCGGTTTGGGGCGATGAATAATTCACTGTACTCTTAATTACCCGCGTTTGTAAATCGAAGCAGGTTTAGTGTGCTGTCAGGCAGCCAAAGAGCAGGGCTGCAGATAAAAACTGGAAAGCACAAATTCTAATGGAGCTTTTTCGAGATGGAGTTCAGAGATATTTAGATTTTTATCTGCACTGAAGATGGATGTACACTCAACTCCAGACAGATTATCAGTGGGGTGGGGACGGGGTGGGCGCTGGCATGGAGACCGCATACGCCAGAAGTGAATATATACGCAAAAAGTAGACACTTTTCACTTTTAGAATTTTAATTCTCGTTACAGTACACATCATTACGTTACTTCACATTACATTACAGGCATTTGGCAGACGCTCTTATCCAGAGTGACAAAGTGCATCGCAGTGCATACCCTTAACCCGGGACAACTGCGCGAGAACTGTAAAGCTGGGTAGTTTCCATCCTGGATGCTGATTGGCTGAGACTGTGTTTCTACGGTGATGCCCATAACCAGGGACAAGTGCGCGAGAGGGGAGTACAGCTCCTAGTGCTAGCAGTAACCACGGAGATAAGGTTCTCGGTTATTAAACGCTAGATCTCGTTTTCAGTCATTAAAAGAAGGCAGTTTCCAGTTAAAACTTTCTGTGAACAGGACATTCTTTTTCATTCATCCCTCAGAAAGCACTCCAAGTCACCCGTTAAACTTAATAATAATAAAAATAATTTAATAATGCATATATGTCAGATATAGAGGTATGTTTCTGTTCTTCAAGGGTCAAATTTCCCCCAAAAAGTAAAAAAAAGAATTATATATTGCTGGCTAGGGGGTACAATTTTATGTACCTATAGGGTACCACCCCCAGCGACAAACATTTGTACCTTTTTAGGCACTTTTCGTATCTTTATTTCTGAGCGTGCTCAGACTCTACAGGCTACTTGAATCCCTCGGTGAGCTCCGGAAGAAGTCCTGCCCTCGAAGGGTTAACTCCAGTCCAGAAACCCGCCGCCATTGTCCGCCCTTGCCTGAGCAGGCGAAAGAAGAACAAACAAAAAATTTAGAAAAAACAACAACAACAAAACTTCCTGTTGCCTCCTCTCTCTCTCTCTCTCCCTCTCCCTCTCTCTCTGGCTCTCTCGCTCATTAGCATGTGAAAGGCTATTCATCCATTTCTCGTCCATTACAACCTCATGAGTGCCCTGCTCTGTGCGAGTCCGCACAGCGAGGTGCACCTCGCTCAAGTGGCACATTCAGCGCGCCGAGAAAGTCAGCCCGAAATCACGCCAATTCATACACCGCCGTAGATATGTACACTTAGACGTGCGTATCGGCGGAACCGCGCTGGAAGTGGGAGTAGGCTAATGGCGTGGGCAATGGCCGGAGGTGTAGTGATGTGTGTGTAAGTGTGTGTGTGTGTGTGTGTGTGTGTGTGTGTTGGGGGGGGGGTGGGTTTAGGGTAGGAGGTGGTGGTGGTGGTGGTGGTGGGGGGGGGGGTTAAGGCAGGGGGTGCAGCTGGTGACACACACCCCATTCCCACAGTCCAGTTCCAATGGGCTGGTTTGTACGGGCATATTCTAATTCACCGTTTTGCCTAATTAACATCTCATTTGCATAACGTGTCGCTCGCCCCTCCCCCCCCCCCCGTCTCCGAAACAATGCCGGGCGACTGAAGAGGTTTAATCCTAAGCGTCTCCGCTTAAGATAAAAGCAATTTGTACTTTTAACGACTTTCTTCTTTCTCCTCGGCAATTAAAACGGCTTTCGGCTAAAAAAAAAAAAAACTAGCGGGCGCCGCCCCCCCCACCGGTGCGTAGGCTGACGTGGGGTGTCCGGTGAGTTCGTGCGAAACACGGTGCTTTCAGGTGTCAGTTACGGCCGTCTCGGCGTTAAGTTTAGTTCTTCTGGATCCACAGATTCGATTTCGCCGCCCTGTAGCAGTAGAGTGACCGACCCCAGGTTCCTGGAGATCTACCTCACTCCAGCCCTAATTTGGCACATGTGATTCTGCTAATTAGCAGCTCAATGAGATCTCTAGCTGTTGAATGAGGTGTGCTTTGTTAGGGTTGGAGTGAAAACCTACAGGACGGTAGATCTCCAGGAACAGGGTCGGGCAGCCCTGCTCTAGCTGTTGAATGAGGTGTGCTTTGTTAGGGTTGGAGTGAAAACCTACAGGACAGTAGATCTCCAGGAACAGGGTTGGGCAGCCCTGCTCTAGCTGTTGAGTGAGGTGTGCTTTGTTAGGGTCGGAGTGGAAACCTACAGGACGGTAGATCTCCAGGAACAGGGTCGGGCAGCCCTGCTCTAGCTGTTGAGTGAGGTGTGCTTTGTCAGGGTTGGAGTGAAAACCTACAGGACGGTAGATCTCCAGGAACAGGGTTGGTTGCCACTGCACTCAACTACACCTCACTCATATCAAAGGATGTCATGTCTGCCCTTTTATCCCCAGTGAAGTAACGAAATGTGGATAAAATGTGAGTTGACGGTAAATGCACCCACTAACCTTCGGGATGGACTCGGTTCAACAGGTGCGTGGCGCTGGGACCACGTAAAAACATTATTTTACGCTCCGCCTCCCGCAGCACGAATTCACGCGCGACTGCGTCTCGCGTCGGTATTCACGGATACGGGGGGAGCGTGAGGAGAACCGCCGTTTCCACGGCACGTTTTCGCCGTGTCACCCCCCCCCAGATAAAGGGGGGCGGCGGACGCAGCAGCAGCAGCAGGGAGGTGAAGTAGAGAGGGAAGCGTGTGAAGGGCGGTTTTTGCGCGTTTGATGCGAAACAGATGTGGAGCCCCGCACCACCGCCGCTGTCACTTCCTGCCTGCGCTACAGGGCCGCGGCGGGTTCTCTCCCGCCCCGGGGATGGGGGGGGGTAAGCGAGGCCTCTTTAGGCTTCAGGGCCCGGCCTCCCACACATCACACGGCCCCAAACGGCCGCCGCGGAGGGGAAACGCCGATGCTCCCGCCCCGGAATTCGCCGGAAAACAACAACAGTCCGTCCGGTCGGATCGGCGCGTCGGCCAGCGCGACGAGAGCCCTGGAGGACCGGCGGTGAGGTCACGGCTACGCCTCAATCCTCAATCGGCTCGGCCGGAAGACTCCGGAAACTCGAGGTCCGTCGTTCTTAAGCGCGGTGGTGTGAGGCGCGTCCGAGGTGACTGGCAGCGCGTACACTCTCACAAATACAGGGACAAACAGTGCCTACAACGGTACAAATGCTTGTCACTGGGGCGGTACCCTATAGGTACATATAATTGTACCCTTAGCCAGCAATTTGTACCTTACTTGCTTGGGAAATACGCTCATTTGTACCCATGGAGGACATTACTGTAGTTTCAGGGTACAGCGGGGACATTCGATCACAGTCACTCCTGGTAGCTGAAGAACACTGAGTGGAGTTCTTAGAACACTGACTTACAATTCCCAAAAAAAACATTCCAAAAACCATTTCTCTTCAAAGGGTTAAGGTGATTCTGTTCTGGTTCTAGTTTGTACATTTTTTTTTTACTATATAATATTTCAGTAGTTGTATTTGTTGATGCTGGTGGAGCTGAAATGACAGGGCTACGGGGGTATTTTTGCCTCACCCGCTCGGGCTGCGGGGTTGCGGAGGGGAGAGGGGTGTAATTTGTGTGGCCGTGCTGAAGCTGCCCTCAGCTGCCCTCACATATAACTCACACCACGGCTGCCTGGAGGAAACCGGGCCTTTCTCCCTCTGTGTGTGCTCTCTGCTCTCTCCTCTGTCTGTGTGTGCTCTCTGCCCTCTCCTCTGTCTGTGTGTGCTCTCTGCTCTCTCCTCTGTCTGTGTGTGCTCTCTGCAGCTCTCTTCGGTCTGTGTGTGCTCTCTGCTCTCTCTTCTTTCTGTGTGTGCTCTCTGCTCTCTCTTCTTTCTGTGTGTGCTCTCTGCTCTCTCTTCTTTCTGTGTGTGCTCTCTGCTCTCTCTTCTGTCTGTGTGTGCTCTCTGCTCTCTCTTCTGTCTGTGTGTGCTCTCTGCAGCTCTCTTCTGTCTGTGTGTGCTCTCTGCTCTCTCTTCTTTCTGTGTGTGCTCTCTGCCTGCTCTCTCTCTGTCTGTGTGTGCTCTCTGCCCGCTCTCTCCTATGTCTGTGTGTGCTCTCTGCTCTCTCCTCTGTCTGTGTGTGCTCTCTGCCTGCTCTCTCCTCTGTCTGTTTTAAGTCACCATTTGCTTGACAAGTGAAATTTTCTCACCCCGGCGAGCGCATCTTGAAATGAGTCAAGCCGTCTCACCTCATTGGCGATATTTTTGTCTTATTTAGGAAAAAAAAAAAAAGGCTGTCGGTCATATTGTCTCTTTCTCTCTCCCCCATTTCTGAAATGGCCTCCAAAGTGCTGGTTTTAGCAACATGGTTGTGATGCTCTCGCGCTTTGAGGGAGAGGACTTAAGTGCCATAAGAGCGTTTCCGCAGTGGCTCTGACAGTGCTCCCCTTCTCTGAAATCAGTGGTTTCCCCGTCTCTGACTGTCACCCCGAGGGGCTTGCCTTCTGTTCGGCATCCGGACGGGGCCCGCACTCCTCCGGAGCGCCCGCTGACACAGCTAACGTGCTAACGTGCTTCGCGCCGACTTCTCGCCCGCAAATTAGGCGATTAAAATAATAATAAAAGTTCAGCTGTTTGAGTTGTTTATCTGGCTCCCGTAAATCCGCGGGACGTGTGCGAAAGGCGAGTGCATTTCACCGTTCGCCCCGTGCACGCCGCCACCCCTGTGTGATTTACACGGGTGCTCCTCTCTGTTTTAGTTAAAGTCGGTTTTTGATGCTACGCAGCCGGGTTCCTCTGCTTCTCCGGGGGGGGGGGCCTCTGATCAGAGACGGGGCTGAAATCTGAACTATAAAGCTGGGTAGTTTCCATCCTGGATGCTGATTGGCTGAGACTGTGTTCCCACGGTGATCGTCAATCCAATACAGGAACAGATATTCAAACGGCCTGTTTGTGAAGAGTATATGACTCCACGCACAAACTGCTACTTACAAATAATATTACAAAATAAATAATATTGTGTCCTCAATTGAAATACCGCTATTTCTGTAGTAACCGTTAGTTGACCGCCATGCGTCGTTGTGCCTAGCAACACCCCTTTAGCCGTGACTGTGTTCATGACACAGTACGACCTCTAAAACATGGCTGCCATTGAGAGGAGGATCCTTGCTTCTGCTCTGTGCAAGACAAGCCTCCGTATGGGGGAATCAGTTATGTGAATGCAGGGCTGAACCGTGAGACTGTTGTAATAGCATTCGCTACAAAAAAATTGTGTTGTGCCAAAATAAATTAGCACGTACTTATGTTAAATAGCATTACTGTGCTACTAAATATTTTGCTTAGTAGCACTTGTGCTGCTGTCAAGAAAAGTTACTGTGCAGCCCTGGAATGAGAAGATTCAGGGTTCGAATTACGCCGAAGCCCAGCCGGAATGCCCAGCGTACTTAGTGTCTGTCAGGCGTATACCGAGATTAGATCTATATCTATCAGATTAAAATTAATGAAAGCTGTTGAAACGAAAGCAAATAGCTTTTTTTTTTACAAAAGTTAGTTTCTTACCAAAAAAGGTCGAAGCTAGATGTAGGCTGCAAGATGAGAAAACCAAACCAAAGTGGTCACATCACGTTAATAACAACCCTGCTTTAAAAAAAAAAGCTAGGTTTTGAAACAGCTGGTGGCTGGTTGACCAGCTCAGACCAGCTGCTTGCTCACATGGTTTGTCCAGCTCAAGCTATGGTTTGAAACTGCTGGTAGCTGATTATTTAAAACTGGATTTTACTGCAGGGATGTGAGGTTAGCAACCGTAGCTAAGCTAAGTTACTGCTTAATGTCAATGGGACTGGCGTCAGTCATTTTAGTCAGTGTGAGGGAGAGAGTGAGTGAGTGAGTGAATGAGTGAGTGAGTAAGAGAGTGTAAGTGAGAGAGTGTGAGAGAGAGAGTGAGTGAGAGAAGACAAGTATTCACGTATTCACCTCTCCAAACAGCGCGGGACATCGATCTGTTTACACCTCGTATCTTTGCGGAGCCCTTTCCCGCTCAAGGGCTGTAAATATTACCCAACCCGGCAGATGAAAGGCACAGGGAAGCGCTCGAGTGAGTCCAGGAGTTTCCCACCTGGAAAACCTCCCTCCCTCCCTCTCTCTCCCTCCCTCTCTCTCTCCCTCCCTCTCTCACCGGGGCAGAGACCGTTCCGGGGGACGGGAGGGGAAATCAGGTCAGCGCGTCGGACGCGCTCGCGAGCGGGAAGACGTTATCGAGAGATGAGAAAATGAGCGATGACTTTAAGGAGAGGTTTCGCTCCTCTAAACTTCCTCCTGACACACTGCCTCTTCAACTTTTTAATATCGGGGGCCAAATTAGAAATGGAATACCTTTCAGGCGCCCATAAAGTACACACACTCGCAGAGCCTAGTGGACCTGCAGACTTTTTATTTTACAGACCTTGATTATTTACATTTCTCGTCCCTCGGACAAGGCTTGGCCTGAAGAAGTGACTTCTTTTACACTGCAATCGCAACAAGTGGTTTAGTCTTATACTGAGACTTATTTTTATCTTACTTAACAAAAGAGTAAAAGAAATAAGATTGCCAATCAGGTGAGACAATTTGACTCTTTTCAAGATTTGCCAATGGAGTGAGAAGTTCACTGATCAAGCAAACAGTAACTGAAACAAGCTAATATTTTGTACTTGTAAGTCTCATAAAAAGACTAAAACGCTTGTGTACAGTCATTTTTTTTCCATGTGTCAAATATTAGCTCTAAGTTAATGTTTGCTTGACAAGTTCAATTTCCTCGTTCCATTGCCAAATATTGAGTCCAACTGTCTTACCTCATTGGCAATATTTTCATCTTATTTTCCAAAAAAGTAAAAGCAATAAAATTTTACTGTCTCAATATAAGACTGAAACGCTTGTTGAGTAACTTTTTGCAGTGTAGGACAGGGTATAAGTGTATGCTCACACGGCGACATTTCACAACGGGCCCGGCGGTGACAGAACAGCCCTAGCGTTAGCGCAGCGTCATTAGCATAGCGTAACGTTAGCGCAGCGTCATTAGCATAGCGTAACGTTAGCGCAGCGTCATTAGCATAGAGTAACGTTAGCGCAGCGTCATTAGCGTAGCGTAACGTTAGCGCAGCGTCGTTAGCGTAGCGTAACGTAACGTTAGCGTAGCGTCGTTAGCATAGCGTAATGTTCGCGTAGCGTCGTTAGCCTCTCTCCCTTCCCGTGTCTCAGGCCAGGTAGGCACGGCAACCGCACCGCTGGCTGATTAACACCGCGCATTGTCCGCCGCCCGCTCGTTCCCCCGCACGTAGCGGGAAGAGCCGAAACGCGCTTTCTCCTCTGCTCAGACGACTTCATTGTGACTAACTTAATTGACCTCATTAGGCATTCTCCGGGGTTCCTCCGCGCCTGTTTTGAAAATCACGGCGGCAGAAAGGGGAAACCGCGGCGATGTAACTGACAGAGAGAAGCTGGCGGGATTGACTGGAGTAATATCATAACGCCGTGCTCTGGTGAAACGCTCCCGGTGACATTCCTCGCTCGGTGGGTAAACACAATGGAGCCCTGGTGGTCCTGGGAGGTGTGACTGGGACACGGAGAACAATGGGCATGTTCCCGCCAAAAGAGGAGGGGATGGAGAGAGAGAGAGAAGGAGGGAGAGAGAGGGTGAGAGAGAGAGAGAGAGAAGGAGGGAGAGAGGGTGAGAGTGAGAGAGAGAAGGAGGGAGAGAGAGTGAGAGGGTGAGAGAGAGGGAGGGAGGGTGAGAGAGAGGTACTGAGGCCTGGCATGCCTCTTCCCCACTGTTACATTGCCAACAATGTACAGACCTCTT
>NC_083763.1:4941489-4946489 GCF_963514075.1 Conger conger | reverse complement strand
TTTTTGCATTTTGTGTGTCATGTAGGTCAGGGCGTGAAACTGGTCCTGCAGTTCAGCTCACGCTGTCGGGCCCGAGTTCCGAGCCCGTTTTCGGAGAGGTGCAGTACCGACCCGTTCTGAAAAAAATGTTTCGTTTTTTTTTTTTTTTTTTTCTTTTCTTTTTTGTAACCCGAGGCCAGAGCTGCGTTTTTGTTTCTCCGTGGGTTGTGTGCCAAGTGAAACCATCTGCATTGTTCCCTTATCTGCAGGTTGTCTGCCGAGCCCTCTCCGACTCCGTCAGACTGTAACGGTTGTTCACCGCTCGCCGTTTGAATCCATCGGCACGGTAACAGTCGCGGGGCTGGAAAACGGTGGCGCTTCGTTCATTAATTACCAAACTGCTTTCCCTCGTTGGCTTCACCGAACCGCGGAGCTTCCAGGAAGCTAGTGTAGCATGCAAACTTCACACTGTAAAAACCTAAATGGGTACATTTTAGAAAGTATTTTAGTCTCATATTTTGACTTAAAATCTTATTTGAGGTGAGTTTTTACTCATTTCAAGATTTTGCTAATGGGGTACAGAAATTTCACTTGTCAAGCAAACAGTTCCTTAAAACAAGCTAATATTTCCTCCTTGACTGAAACATATAAACATGACTTAAGACATTTTTTGTTGCAGAAAGTTAGATACTCTTGCAGAGGAGTAGTCAGACTCATATCTGTGGACCCTGGGTGGTGGCAGGGTGTGGGGAGGGGGGGGAGCGGGGTAAGGAGTTGGGGTGGGGGCTTTATGGCAGGGGGGTCAGGGGAATTCCTAATCTCTAGAACACACAGTACAGCACATTGACGAATTTCCACGGTCCGTTTTTATTCAATTTTATTGAATTGTCTTTTTTTTTTTTTGTGCGGCCTTGCAACACGACGAGCATTCAGCCTGTCCTCAGCAGAAGAGAAAAAAAACCCCTTTATAAACAGACAGAAGCCATGTGGAAACTGATAGTGCTGACACTCAGAGAGCAAGACCAGAGAGCCGAACACGCCCTGCACACAGGAACTCACAGAGCAGGGACACAGAGCCGAACACGCCCTGCACACAGGAACTCACAGAGCAGGGACACAGAGCCGAACACGCCCTGCACACAGGAACTCACAGAGCAGGGACACAGAGCCGAACACGCCCTGCACACAGGAACTCACAGAGCAGGGACACAGAGCCGAACACGCCCTGCACACAGGAACTCACAGAGCAGGGACACAGAGCCGTACACGCCCTGCACACAGGAACTCACAGAGCAGGGACACAGAGCCGTACACGCCCTGCACACAGGAACTCACAGAGCAGGGACACAGCAGGACACGCCCTGCACACAGGAACTCAGAGAGCAGGGACACAGAGCAGGACACGCCCTGCACACAGGAACTCAGAGAGCAGGGACACAGAGCCGAACACGCCCTGCACACAGGAACTCACAGAGCAGGGACACAGAGCCGAACACGCCCTGCACACAGGAACTCACAGAGCAGGGACACAGAGCCGAACACGCCCTGCACACAGGAACTCACAGAGCAGGGACACAGAGCCGAACACGCCCTGCACACAGGAACTCACAGAGCAGGGACACAGAGCCGTACACGCCCTGCACACAGGAACTCACAGAGCAGGGACACAGAGCCGTACACGCCCTGCACACAGGAACTCACAGAGCAGGGACACAGCAGGACACGCCCTGCACACAGGAACTCAGAGAGCAGGGACACAGAGCAGGACACGCCCTGCACACAGGAACTCAGAGAGCAGGGACACAGAGCAGGACACGCCCTGCACACAGGAACTCACAGAGCAGGGAACAGGGGCCGGACACGCCCTGCACACAGGAACTCAGAGAGCAGGGACACAGAGCAGGACACGCCCTGCACACAGGAACTCACAGAGCAGGGACACAGAGCAGGATATGCCCTGCACACAGGAACTCAGAGAGCAGGGACACAGAGCCGTACACGCCCTGCACACAGGAACTCAGAGAGCAGGGACACAGAGCAGGACACGCCCTGCACACAGGAACTCAGAGAGCAGGGACACAGAGCAGGACACGCCCTGCACACAGGAACTCACAGAGCAGGGACACAGAGCAGGATACGCCCTGCACACAGGAACTCAGAGAGCAGGGACACAGAGCCGTACACGCCCTGCACACAGGAACTCAGAGAGCAGGGACACAGAGCAGGACACGCCCTGCACACAGGAACTCACAGAGCAGGGAACAGGGGCCGGACACGCCCTGCACACAGGAACTCAGAGAGCAGGGACACAGAGCAGGACACGCCCTGCACACAGGAACTCACAGAGCAGGACACGCCCTGCACACAGGAACTCAGCGACAACAGAGTCCCGCCACACTGAGAAACTTCAGAGGCACATGTGACAAATCTCACCTATCCCACCCTACACCCCCCTCCCTCTCTCTCCCCTCGCTCTCTCTCTCTCTCTCTCCCCCTCCCTCCCTCTCTCTCTCTCTCTCTCGGAGGAGTGGAGGATTAGCATGTGTGTCGGCAGAGCGGTTGGGTCTGTCCCTCGACGAAGGGCAAGCTGTTTCTCATCTCCTCCTCTGCCTGGGAAAAGGGTTGTGCAGCTCTCTCTCTCTCTCTCTTTCTCTCCCTCCCTTCCTCTCTCTCTCCCCCTCTCTCTCTCTCTGTGAGCCCCAGCCAAGCAGATGCACTCCTCTGGAACACACCCAACCCCCCACACCACCACCCACCCCACCCCCAGCCCAGCCGCTGTGGGTGATGGGACCTGACTAGTATCTCCCCAACTGTCTGCCGTCACCACAACCCCCAGCGCCAGCAGGCTCGCGGCACACTCCGAAATAAAGGTGAAAAGTGCCTGAAAAGATACAAATGCTTGTTGCTGGGGTGGTACCCTATAGGGCCTTAAAATTGTACCCTCCTCACCAACAACGTGCCCTCTTTATTAGGTAGATCTGTTCACCAGCTTGTTATTGCAAATATTTAGTCAACCAATCATGTGGCAGCAACTAAATGCATGAAAGCTTGCAGATGTGGTCAAGAGGTTCAGCTGCTTTTCAGACCAAATGTCAGAATGGGGAAGAAGTGTGATCTAAGCGACTTTGACTGTGGTTATTGGTGCCAGGCGGGGTGGTTTGAGTATCTCAGTGACTGCTTATCTCCTGTGCGTTTGCAGAGAATGGTGCAAAAAAAAACACAACGCATCAAACCTTCAAGTAGACAGACTACAGCAGCGGAAGACCAATAAGTCAAATAACTAAGTCTAATAAATACGTCACAAGGTGCTCAGCGAGTGTATAATTCATTTGAACCTTTTTTGTGTGTAAAACATACTCATTTCTTCATTTATATTTGGGAAATGTGATCCTTGAAGAACAGGAATGTACCTCCACCGTCACTTTAATGCTTAGAGTGTTGGAAAGCCACGCGGCTTTCTCTCCAGGCCTCGGCCCTCGTGCCGAGTCGTTGCCCAAAATGGCCGCCCTCCAGTGGGGAGCGGCCCCCACGGACTCGGCATTGCTCTGCGCACATCGCCCTCCCAGGCAGGAAATGATCTCCTGGCGGGGGGAAAATAAGGTCACGTCAGGCCCGGCGAATAGGGTTTCAGGCCACGTGTCCGGCTGACACAACTTTAGTCCTAAAAACCCCACGCCGCACCGCGCCAACCGTCCGTCTGTCCGTCCGACACTGCAGATCCTAAGCGCTTTAAGAATGCTGCCCGGATTTGAAGGGGTGAGGGGTGAGGGGGGGTCAATGGGGGATCAACAAAAAATGTTGCCTGGCAACAGTGTCCTGTGGGAGCCTTGGCCAGCTCTTGAGTGCTACTGGGTGCCCTGGTGTGACTTCATCAGTCTGTTTAAGTACCGTCCCGACTAACACTCAGCATTCGGAGTAGTCCTCTTCACGGGTTTAAATACACCCCAAAAGTTTGTATTTGGAGTAGTTATATTCGCAGGTTTAAATACAGCCCGAACTGTATTTGGAGTAGTTCCCGTATATAGTCAAAGAGTCTGCATTTGGAGTAGTCTTCTTCACGGGTTTAAATACAGTACAAAAGCCTATATTTGGAGTAGTTCTGTGCATTGGTTTAGATACCGTCCAAATACCGTAGCTCTTCAGATTGGATTAATGATTAATTTTGCTTGCAAAAGGTACCAATTTCCAATCCAAAAGAACACTATTGTAATCGTCAGGGTACATTTGTGAAATGTGTTCCTGAAAGAACAGAAATGTACCTCCACTGTACCCTTACTTCTGAGAGTCACTGGGGCGGGGGAGACAGTCAGGGGTACCGCAGTTGTACCTGGGGGGGCGGGGGGGGCAGATTGGGGTCCGGGGCTGGTTCTCATCCTCAGGAGGAGCTGGAAAATCCCGCAGAAACGGACGCCGTGACATTAAACACCGCCAGACGCTCCGCCCGCCCCGCGCTCTCCCGCCGCCCGCCGCCAAACAGACGGCGTTTTTATTCCACATCCCCTCAAACGAACACCGTGTCACGCCGCCCCGGAAAATAAGATTTAAAACAAAATAAATAAAAAAAAACCACAAAAGGGGAGAAAGTCCCAATTAAAACGCGGGCTCCCTGTTATCGTTCTCTCGCCGTCGAAGCCCAGCGCTTCCCCGTCACTCTCCGTCTTTCAAAGAATCGACTTCCTTTATCGGCTTTTAAGAAAACGCTCCCGCTCCCTCCCTCCCCCCCTCCCTCCCCCCGCGGCAGCTTGCGGCTCGTTAAGAGAGAGGCTGTTGATCGCGTTTCCCGCGCCTCTCTCTGAAGACTGAGGCTGACGGAGGCGGCGTTCTCCTCGGCGTCCGCACATGAGACGCGGGAGCGACAGACGCCCGCGTGTTTTTGATGTTGCGCTGCGGCCCGGCCGCTGGTGGCACAGTCAGGGGTTCGTTTTCCTTTAAACCGTTACGCGTATGCACCCTATTCTGCCACTGCTTCGAGCAGACAGTCAAGTGGTCTCTGTAAGTACACCTTGACATTGGTAACAGAA
>NC_083763.1:4913989-4936489 GCF_963514075.1 Conger conger | reverse complement strand
ATTAAGTGGACCCCCCCTGTTCCTTTGTGCCCTGAGTCCTGGGCCGAGCTAGAGGAGACTCACCGCCCGGCTGAACCACACACCGCCCGGCTGAACCCCACACCGCCCGCCCGGCTGAACCCCACACCGCCCGGCTGAACCACACACCACCCGGCTGAACCCCACACCGCCCGGCTGAACCCCACACCGCCCGGCTGAACCCCACACCGCCCGGCTGAACCCCACACCGCCCGCCTGAACCCCACACCGCCCGCCCGGCTGAACCACACACCGCCCGGCTGAACCCCACACCGCCCGGCTGAACCCCACACCGCCCGGCTGAACCCCACACCGCCCGGCTGAACCCCACACCGCCCGCCTGAACCCCACCGCCCGCCTGAACCCCACACCGCCCGCCCGGCTGAACCCCACCGCCCGCCTGAACCCCACACCGCCCGCCCGGCTGAACCCCACCGCCCGCTCTCTCCCGCTCTCTCCCTCCCTTTGAGGTCTTGTCGGCCCCCGTAATCACCGCCCTCTGTCCGCGGCGCGGACCTCGTTTCCGTAGCGAAATCGCCCCGGCGATCCTGCGGACATACAGTCAGCGTTTAATAACGGGCGGGACAAAAGGGCGAGAATTTTTATTTTTAAAAAACAACCCCAGAAATGAAACGGCAGAAAGCTTTTGACTCCGCTGCGTTCAGTACGATTCAAACTCTCCATCATCGCACCAGCCCCCCCCCCCTCCCCCGACCACCACACTTTTACTGACCTAATGATTGCTTTTTGTTTTGTTGTCGCCTTGCGTCCCCAGTCCAGAAGCCCATCCCCTGCTTTGTTTTGTCTCCGGCCTCTTGTTTCAGAGGTCGCTCAGAGTTCGACTTCGGCGGGAGTCTCACCTGCTCGTAGTCTTCCGTGTGTTCCTTGCGCGCGTGTCTCAGCGGAGTCGAAGGCGGGTTTTTAAAAAAAACGAGTGTGAGCGCGCGGCTGATAGCGGCATTTTGAACACTTTAATTTTGTGTGCTTTTAGATTTGGCCTAATGCCACGGCTTCTCTCCTCTGTTGGATCAGGGCTTGTGCGCTTTGTTTGTTGTTGTTGTTAAAGACATGTTTTGTAATCTACTGCAAGCAGATGCAAATAGCCCCGTTGAGGTCAGTCCACTCTCAGAAATGAAGGTGTGAAAAGTGCCTAAACAGGTACAAATGATTGTTGCTGGAGCGGTACCCTATAGGTACATAAAATTGTACCCCTAGCCAGCAATATATAATTCATTCATACCTTTTTGGCTTGGAAAATGTACTCATTTGTACCCAAAGGGAACATTACTGTACTTTCAGGGTATATTTGAGAGCGCGTGTCCAACAGACTTCTGTCTGGATGGTGTTTTTGCGTGACCAGTGCGTTGACCTGGGGTGACCCCCCTTCACCATACTTCCCATAAGCACCTGTTCAAACCAGGGCCCTCTACCCCCGAGTCCCCAGATATCGATTATTCTCATTTCAGCAGTTTAAAAAAAAAAAGGAAAGAAAAGTTGAACGCTTACAGTGTTGCTGTTCATCTCTCAAGATGGTGTCCTGAGCTTTTGGAAGCGAGCGTAAAAAAAAAAAAAAAAACGTTGCTCGATTTGTGAATTCGGATTTCGGCATTTCGGTTGTAAGCAGCGCCCCGGCGTTTCAGCGACTGCACAGCCCGTGGGCTTCCCGCGTTCCCAAAAATAACAGAACGTAATGAGGCTCCGCTGGCCCCCGCTGAGACAGGGGGGGGGTCAGGGAAGAGGGTGGGGGTGAGCCGTCTGCAGTAACACGCAGTTTTGTGGGGGTGGGATGAGGAGGGGGGGGGGGGGGGGCAGGGCAGGAGGGCAGAGTGGTGGTGGGGCGGTGGGGGAGGGATGAAGGATACGCTAAAGGCTGACAGCCACACAGGAAGCAGATAACAGCCCCCCACCCTAAACACCCCCCCCCCCCCCACCACCCACCTCCCACCCCCAGCCCCAAGTCCTCAGCCCCCAGCATACTGTACATCCACTGAGAGGGCCCTCTGTACTCTAATCTCTCCTCTGGGGGAGAGAGAGAGAATCAAAGAACTCCACAGACCCACAGAAAAGCGCTTCATTTTATTTATTTATTTTATGTTTTTTGAGCCTCCTCTGCATTGGATATGTATATCCTTTAACCCTTTGAAGAGTCGGTTATTCTTTTTTTTGGAGTGCTTTAAAAAAAAAAAAGAAAAAAATCTGTTTCCACAAAAACTCTTAAGTCCGTGGCTCTTCTGGAACTCCACTGCTTAGCGGAGTGTTGCATCTGCGATGGAATGTTCGGTCCAGCAACACATTCTAATCGCGCGTTTTTTTGCGATTGGAATGCTCGGTCGTGAAAATTCTAATCGTGCGTTTTTGCGACTGGAATGCTCGGTCGAGAACGTTCTAATCGCGCGTTTGCGATTAGAACGCTCAGTTATGAACGTTCTAATCGCGCTATCTGTGATCTCACGCTTTTAAAGGGGTTAGAAATGGGGGGAAGAAATGGTCTGAGGTGGTCCTGCTATAACTCCAGCTGCTACGGGTTTTCTGTTTTCCTCCCCTTGTTGCTGCGATGTTGTACCAGGTTTTTTTTTTTATGTTACTGTTGTCCCACAGCAGTGTTGTGGGCATGGCCGGGAGGTATAATGAGCATTAGGGCTATGAATGAAGACCAAGAACTACAACTATAACCATAACAATCATTCTAACTCAAGTGGATGGCGTAGGCCACACCACAACTATACAGTGACAACCAGAGTGACAAACAGTATTGTTGGGATCACTTTCAGAGCATTTATTTTCCCCAGCTGCAATGATAGAAACACTGACAGCCAATCAAAATCTAAACCGAATTTACAGGGCGTCACGTAAAAAATGAAAGACAGATGACGTCGTAGCCGTGAGACGATTTACAGGATGTTATTGTTCATCAGTGTGTGTGCTCACACCGTTACCGTTATAGCTATAGTTCTGGTTCTGGAAGGAGCTTTACTCTGTGAACGTTATTGTTATTGTTATCGTTATCGTTATCGTTATCGTTATCGTTATCGTTATAGTTATAGTTATAGTTATAGTCATAGTTCTTGGTGCGGATGGGGCTTTACTCTGTAAACGTTATCGCTCATCAGTGCGGATGTTCACATCGTTATCGTTGTCGTTGTTGTTATAGTCATAGTTCTTGGTGCGGATGGGGCTTCGCTCCGTAAACGTTATCGCTCACGTCGTTATCGTTACAGTTTCGGTTCTTGTCCTGGACGGGGCTTTAGCCTGTAAATCGGCGAGAGAAGGCCGGGGGGGAGATCAGACGGCGTTGGCCTCTTAGCGAGCGACGCCTTGACGCTCCTGCCAAGCCCCTGTCTGAGCCCGTGGCCTGTGGCCCGTGTTCAGCCCTGAGCCTCGGAGTTCTTTGAAAGTAAACAGGAGATTTGCTGGCATTCGCACCGGTGCCTGGTTACTCTCCAGACCAGATAACTCCCAGTTAAGTCAAGTAAGGAGCTTTGGACCGGAGTCAGCAGACGGACCCGGCAGGACGGGCCAAAGAAAGCAAGCCGGGCAGATAAACAGGTTCAACACGGCGGGTCTGTTTACACCGTGTACTGATTGAGACAGACGTGTTTGCGTGCTTTCATGTCACGAGGTGCTGTGGCACATGGCTCCTAGAGGGCCCACACCAGGCTGTGACTGGTTCCTGGTCAGCCTGGACCCACTGCAAAAAAAACAACAAAAAGTATTTAAGTCTTGTATTTTGACTTAAAAACTTATTTCTATGATTTTTATTTGCTAAATAAGATATAAGTATTACCTGTGGGGTTAGATAGTTTGACTCATTTGAAGATTCAAGCAATATTTTGTACTTGAGTGGAAAAAAAAACTAAAAGTCTATTAGCGCTAAAATGCTTTTTAAGACAGTCGCTGTTTGCAGGGTATGAGCAATCATGGAAAGTTTGGGGAAAGGCCTTTTGTTTTCTGTCGATTAGAGAGCGCGTTGTGGTCTTCCAGGAGCAGCACCGTAGCTGCTCTACGTTGTACGGTTTCCAGACGCTGTTGTCTGAAACGCCGGACGGCTCGCGGTGAAATGTGTTTTTCCTCGGCGCCGGCTCAGGGGTGAAAAACCCTGGGCTTTCTGTGCGTCAGGGGGACTGCCACCGCGAAAGCTCTCGCTTGATTGACACGAAAAACATATTTTGGATGACAGGTTTGTGTTAAAATACCTCTGAACCGATGATAGGCCCGGCCTGTCCGTCACCCGTTTAAAAAATCCCATTACACACCATCGACCCCTTCTCTCTCTCTCTCCCTCTCTTTCTCTCCCTCCCTCTCTCTCTCTCTCTCTCCCTCTCTTTCTCTCCCTCCCTCTCTCTCTCTCTCTCACTCCCTCCCTCTCTCTCCCTCTCTCACTCTCTCTCCCTCTCTCTCTCTCTCACTCCCTCCCTCTCTCACTCTCTCTCCCTCTCTCACTCTCTCTCCCTCTCTCACTCTCTCTCCCTCTCCCTCTCTCTCTCTCCCTCTCTCTCTCGCTGTCTCTCTCCCTCCCTCTCTCTCTCTCTCCCTCTCTCCCTCTCTCCCTCTCTCTCTCTCTCCTTACCTGACTTCCCCCCCCCAGCCTTATCTCAGGCTACGCTCTCTAATCTCGCCGCGGCCCCGGCTGCCCCCCGCTCCCACGGCCCACCTGGAGGCCCTCGGCCGTGTTCCTGTACGCCGCTCCTTCTGCGGCTGTTTGTTTTCGTTCTCGGGCAGCGGAGAACGGGGAGCGGGGTCTCTCTCGTTGTCGAGGGAAATAAATGTTCCCGGCGGGGTTCCCGCAGCAGCAGCAGCGTTGTGCGGTCGCTGGTGTGAAATTGGGGTCAGACCTGGACTAGGCCTCGGAAGAGGGAACGCGAGAGCCCCTTTAGCTCGGCTGTAGCACGTTAGCGCTCAGGGAGGTCGCCCGCGAGGTCAAGCTTACCTGCCCTGAGGAGGACAGGGTCAATCCCCCGCTGACAGCGCGAGTTGTCAAAGATGGATCTCTGGGTAACAGGTGGTCCTCAAACGCTTTGCACTCTGGCCTGTGTCAAGGCAGATGTGCACTACACTAGAAGGAAAAAAAAAAAAAAGGTTCCAGTAGGAACCCTGTGAGTTCTTAGAAGAACCCTATGGAATTAAAGGATTCTTTGTCGGGCAAGATTGATCTTTTTTTATGGGAGTTTTCACACTTCACACCTATGACAGAGGGTTCCATAAAGAAATAAAAATGGTTCCCTTACAGAACCCTTTTATACCACTTGTTATTGTGTTAACAATAATGTCGCTACTCACGAGGTGTGAGATACCGTTTCGGGCCGATCCGACTGGCTTACGGGTTCCCGATGAGTTTTTTTTCCCATGTCAGGTGTGAGAGGTCTTGCAGGCAGATTCTGTGTTTCGATTCCAGTTGACCAATCAGGAGGTGGTTTTGTTAATGATGTTTTTCTGATCTGGTCGGTAGCCCGTATAGTCGATGCTATCACCCGATTGGTTGTCTCAGTCTGACCTCACAAAGTGCGGGAGGGCATCTGAGCTCCTGACATCATAACCCGTGAGAAACGCGTGTAACGTACGCCCGTCCCTAAGAGGGCTGAGAGACGTGGAGGTGGGAACGAGGTCGGTTCAGTTTAGGGCTTGCCTGCAAACGGGGGCTCATCCGCCTCTCGGCCCTGGCCTGTGGAGTCGCCCCCCGCTTTTCATTTGCTTTGTTTTGTTTTATTTAATTTTTTTTCCCCCTTCTGTTATTTAAACAGGAAGCCAGAGCCAAACGTGTGGTGGAGAGTGGGGGATGGGGAGGGAGGGGGGGGGGGTGTGAGTCCGGTTTGGCTTTGGAGGTTAGCGACAGACTAAGCCTTGGAAAGATCCTCCGTCCTCATTACAGTTTTGCTCTTTAAGCAACTGTTGAAGATTTTGATAGTGAGACTGGGACTGCGGCCATCTTGGGTTCCTCTGGCAGGGAGAAAGGTCTGTCTGGAGGGAGAGAGAGAGGAAGAGAGAGACAGAGGGAGAGATACAGAGAGTGAGAGAGGGGGAGAGAGAAAGATACAGAAACTGAAAGAAAGAGGGAGAGATAGAGAGGGATAGAGAGATGGAGAGAGGAAGAGAGAGACTGAAAGAAAGGAAGAAAGAGGGACAGAGAGAGAGATAGAGATATGGAAAGAGGGAGGGATAGAGAGGGAGGGATAGAGAGAGAGAGAGAGAAGGAGAGAGATAGAGAAAGGGAGAGAGCGAGCGCGAGAGTGAGAGGCCTCGGCCTACCCCCCCTCCCCCACCCTTCCCTCCCGGACGTCAGGCCCAGTGCGGTGCAGTCGGCAGGCTCCACGCCCCCCTGTCTCCCGGCTGCCACCGCTGTCAGCGTGGGCGGGGCTGGCGCGGGGACGCCGTGTGTTTACAGCCCATTGATTTATCGACGCGCAGACCTGCTTGTTTGCTTACTTGATTCAGTCGCGGCGGTGGAAAGGGGACAGCGACGGCACCCGAGAGAGAGACGCACGCCCCCCCCCCCCCCCTCCCCCCCCCCCTCCCCCCCCAACCTCGCTGCGCGGTTCATAACGATTTCTCATTTTAGCTAACGCTGTTATTCAAAGTGACTTACGGTTGATTAGACTGAGCGACGGGCCGGGTTGTGGGCCGCCCCGCTCGAGGGCCCCGACAGCTGAGCGGATCTTATCGTGGCCACGCCGGCGCTTCAGCCACCGGCTGCTCCCGCGCTTTTAAGAGACTCGTGTCTCTGGGCTGGTTAATCCCTCCCCGGGGATGTGTCCCTTTTTACGGCGTTTTGGGGCGATAAATGAAAAAAGCGGGGGGGTGAGGAGCTGCGCCTCAAGGCCACGCGCTTCAGAAAGGTACAAGAGCTGCCTCAGGAGGTACAAATGCCAGTCGCTGGGACGGTACTAGTCATGGATTTGATGCTTTAACCTGCGGAAGAACCCGTGCACTTGTAAATCGCTTTGGATTCAAAGCGTCTGGCAAATGACTAGAATGTAAATGTAAAAAAAAAAAAGGTACCCCTAGCCAGCAATATATCGCTGATTTGTACTTTTTTGCTAAGAAAATGTACTCGGTTGTACCCAAAGAGAACATTACTGTACCGTCATGGTAGATTTGGGCTAGTTGATATTTGGGAAATATCCTTGAAGAACAAGAATGTACCTGGCACACAGTGCACGGTGAAAAATTCTCGTTTTCTGCGACAGAACTGCTGTCTAGCGTCTGTTCGTCCAAGACGAGCTGCTCCTGTTCGTCCAAGACGAGCTGCTCCTGTTCGTCCAAGACGAGCTGCTCCTGAGTGTCGAGGGGGTGGGGGACGGGGGGGGGCGTTCGATTCGGAGAACCCACGTTACAAATGCGAGGCCGTTATATTCGATGACTTTTGCATAATCGTCATTGTTTTTTCGTAAAGGGGGGTAAGAGCCTTGTCGTAGAGTTCCCGCTCGTGGTCTGTCCCGGCGACGCGGCGTCGCGGGAGAAGGAACCGCAGAGTAAACGTGCGCTCTCTCCCTCCCGGGGCGGGAGCCCGGCGCACCGCGAGGGGAGCAGCGGGGTGCATTCTGGGAGATCAGTCAATAGGCGCGCGTTAACCTGGTGTGCACTCTGCCGCCGCGATAACTCTGCTTCTCTCTCCGTCTGGAGAACGGGGGGGGGGGGCTCCCGGCGCACTTTTACGGCCTGTGTTATTTTGTTTTCCGTAAACGCGCGGGGGGTTTTATTCGCGGCCGCGGCCCGTAGACGTGGAGTTTGAGGTGTAAAACGACATAAAGTGCAGCAGAGGAGGGGGGGAATAAAACGGGGCTGTGTCGGACGTTTTTGTTTTTTTACGGGAGACGTTTTTTGTTTGTGTTTTTCCTCGGTCTGTTTTCCGAGCGCCGCGTGATTAGCGTTCTCCCTGAGAGGAAGACCCCTGCCTACACCTGTTCCCACTTAGCCGCGCCTGTTCCCACGTTGTCGCTAGCAACGGGAACAGGAATGTTACACTTCCATCAGGCTTTCAATAATTAGCCTTTAATAGATTCGCTATTAATGTGATATATATTACACTCTTGAAGTTGACATCAAAATGAATTCGCTAATGCTTTACGGATTTAATTGGCGCTTCAGCATTCACTGATGATGAGCGGTATCTACTAAGTTTGAAAACCAGAATTAATGGAGCTTTCATTTAAAGTTTTCCCAAATATATTTATCTTTATTTTAGTGTTACGATATCACGTAACGTGTTATGATAAGCCTCAAAAGAAGAGAATGCTACAGATTCAGATCTTTATTACGTTTGCTGTTTTTGTTAACGTACTGTTGTTTTTGTGTGTATTTGTTGTCCATCCGTCTTGAGAACCGCCAGTTTGTCAGTTTTTTTAACGTACTGTTGTTTTTGTGTGTATTTGTTGTCCATCCGTCTTGAGAACCGCCAGTTTGTCAGTTTTTTTAACGTACTGTTGTTTTTGTGTGTATTGGTTTTCCATCGGTCTTGAGAACCCCCAGTTTGTCAGTTTTCGTTAACGCACTGTTGTTTTTGTGTGTATTGGTTGTCCATCCGTCTTGAGAACCCCCAGTTTGTCAGTTTTTGTTAACGTACTGTTGTTTTTGTGTGTATTGGTTGTCCATCCGTCTTGAGAACCCCCAGTTTGTCAGTTTTTGTTAACGTACTGTTGTTTTTGTGTGTATTGGTTTTCCATCGGTCTTGAAAACCCCCAGTTTGTCAGCTTTCGTTAATGCACTGTTGTTTTTGTGTGTATTTGTTGTCCATCGGTCTTGAGAACCCCCAGTTTGTCCGTTTTCGTTAACGCACTGTTGTTTTTGTGTGTATTGGTTGTCCATCCGTCTTGAGAACCCCCAGTTTGTCCGTTTTCGTTAACGCACTGTTGTTTTTGTGTGTATTGGTTGTCCGTAGGCCTCAGACCCCGGTTGACCGTGTTTGTGTGACTCTACAGGTCTCCGGGAGTTGGGGGAGGAGTTGTGGTTCTTAATGTAAAGCGTGGAGCGTCTGGGCCTGTTCCTGCGGTCATTTTGGGCATGGCGTTATTTATTATTCAGTGAAAGCTATTACTGTGGATAAGAGGCTTCTCTCAGGCCCGTATCGATTGCTTTAATTGCTGCAAAAGATTGTCAACTCTTAAGATAGATATTACAGGCCAGGCTGCCAGGATTCATCGCCTGCGGGGCCCGGAGGAGGAGCGGGGCGACGCACAGGAGCACGTGAAAAATGTCCCCCGATCCCCCCGCCCCGCTGATGGGGGAATCAATAACACGGCGCGCACACACACACACACACTCACACACACACTCACATATACACTCACACTCACACACATACACACGCACACACACACACACACACACACACATATACACACACACACTCACTCCCCCTTCACACACACACACACTCACACACACACACACACACACTCACACTCACACTCACACTCTCACACACACACACACGCACGCACACACACACACACACACACTCTCACACACACACACACACACACACACACATATATATACACACTCGCACACACACTCACACACACACACACACACACACACACACATATACACACACACACACACACACACCCGCATTGACTTTGTGGAAGGAGGACTTAAAAAAACGTAATCTACCTAAAGTTGAACGAGTACGTCCCCATCGAAGAAATCAACCTCGCGTCAACTTGCGATAGCGCTTGGGTATTAATCCCCACCCCCCCCACCGCCCCCACCATCTAACCCAAACGTAAATTAAGCCCCCGTGCCTCTTTCTTCCACTCCGGAGTTGTCGGTGTATCTCCCGGTTGAGAGCACCACCCATCACACCCGTGGCCTCTCACAAAGGGAGCTCTGTCAGCAGGACGGAGCGCTCCCGGGCCGTTGGCGGTTGTGCGGCCGTAGATTTCTGCTGGCGTCCGGACGGGGCGGGGGGATAGAGCGGGGGATCTACGGGGCTTTTCTCCAGCGCTGCTCCGGCACCTGATCCGCTCCCTGCAGGAGACGCCTGGGCGGGGTCGGCTGAGGCTACGCGATGTGGCCCCTGCGTGTGGAAGAACGGGCGGGGCCTTAGGGTCGTCTTCATCACTCATCACCGGTCTCTCTCCCTCTCTCTCTCCCTCTCTCTCTCTCTCACCCTCTCTCCCTGATTTCAGGTCATAATTACACATCACTGGTCTCACACTCTCTCTGCATTCAGGTCTTCATCACTCATCACCGGTCTCTCTCTCTCTCTCTCTCTCTCTCTCTCTCTCTCTCTCCCTGCATTCGGGTCATAATTACACATCACTGGTCTCACTCTCTCTCTCTCTCTGTTTGAGTCATAATTACACATCACCGGTGTCTCTCCCTCTCTCCCTGCGTCCGGGTCATGATTACACATCATGGGTCTCTATCTCTCTCTCTCTATCTCTGTTCGGGTCATAATTACACATCACTGGTCTCACACTCTCTCTGCGTTCAGGTCTTAATCACAAATCACCGGTCTCTCTCTCTCTCTCTCTCTCTCTCATAATCTCACACCCGGCTTCTGCACGGCGCTCTCGGGCTGACGAGGTTGCGGCAGATCGCTGGAGGTGTTATATGTGCCGGCCGAAATGCAAAGTGGCAGCGGAGGGTAGGTGAGCCGGAAGTAAGTTTTCAATCCAATAAATTCGATCGAGCTTAAAACCGTTCAGCAACGGCGCAGAGAGGAGCGGCCACCGAAAGAGAATATGCGCGTTTGAGGAATTAGGAGAAAATTGTTGTAAAAAGGATGTATTTAAAGAGAAGGGGAGGAGATGGAGATTAACTCTGAGCCTGTAATATTTCAGTAGTATTGTGAAAGAGCTTAAAACTCTCTCTGTCACACTGGCTGTCTGAACGATTTCAGAGAAACGTCTCGCCGTTAGCAGGGAAACGGTCTCGGGGAAAATGAAGTGGATTACTCCTAAGGCAATAAATAGCAGCAAACTAAGAGCGTCAACCTTTGGCTAAACATCCATTTTATATGGCCGTCGGTATATGGGCTTCCTTTCCGGAGTTCCACCCAACAGTTGTAAAAGATTTTATAGGTTGAATAAATAGGATTCAGTACAGCAAAAAATGATGTACAAAAATGCCATCAACTTGCCAGAAAATGCCAGCGCTTCCTTAAAATTGACACTGTCTTCATGAGCACTATCATTCTTTTGTGCTGTACAACATTTAGTTTACCGGCGGCCAAGTGAAATTGCCGAAGACAAAATGCAGCCTTTATTTAAATAAATTCAAATCAATATAAACCGGCAGGGTTTGAATACTGATCGAATCAAGAGGATCAGTTTTGACGGCTGATGTGAACCACTACAAATAACTGAGTCATTCCAAAAAAGGCCTGAGCTAGATTTGAATGACAGAGATTAAGACGGAGAAGAAGAAAGACGTGTGTGGAGATGATGTAGGATGTTCGGAGGAGTTGCGGGCAGGTTGTGGGGGAGAGGACGGGGGGCTGAGGGGGGAGGTTTTGGCCACAGAGACGAGAGGAGGGTCAGATGTGGCGAGAGAAACCGGGCTCTTTCCAATCACTTATTTTTATCCTCTTTTTCCTTGTACCTGCTCCTGATCCAGAAATCGATCATGGTCCGCCCTCTTTAAGGACATTCCAGCCCCTTACATGGTCCTTCTAGGAGCTGGGAGTAGAAGTTAAGGAACTCCCGATATTTCCTTTGAGCGAGAAAACATCAGCGAATCTTTTTGCGGAAGTGTTTTTTTCGGAAAGGCCTGACCTATAAATGATCGACCTGTGGCTCCACCTCTACCCATCTGCCTAATTAGCATTTTTCTCTCTGTCTTTGTTTATTTTTTCTTGACACTTTTCCTAGCCTCTACCGATGGGTGGAGCTAGGAGTAGAAAGAAAAAGCAAGAAAAACTAAAAAGAGGAGAAAATAAAGCGATTGACTGTGGATTCATGTGTAGGAGAACTGAGAGGATGCCGTTTTGTAGGCCCGCACCGGGGATCGTCCCACCCACGTCCCTCTGGGGGGGAAAAAACACCCAAACAGATGCCTCTGCCAGCTTCCTGTAGACACTGATTAAAACCCCATCTCCTCAAATGACCATTTCCTTTCATATAGGTACTCTTCATATGAAGCAGCTGATGTTCGCTAATGAATACGCGATACGGTGTTTCGTAACTGGACGTCAGCAATTACTTTGCAGCGTTGGATAATGTATGAAAGAAAGGCCGGCGGTGAGTGCTTTTTCTGTGGGGCGTGATCCATACATGGCAAAGTCTAAAACGATAGTGACCATCCCTGACCCTGGAGATCTACCATCCTGTAGGTTTTCACTCAAACCCTAATAAAGCACGCCTCATTCAACAGTTAGAGCAGGGCTGCCCAACCCTGTTCCTGGAGATCTACCGTCCTGTAGGTTTTCACTCAAACCCTAACAATGCACACTTCATTCAACAGCTAGAGATCTTATTGCGCTACTAATTGCTAGAATCAATGTGCAAAATCAGGATTGAAATTAAAACCTCCAGGATGGAAAATCTCCAGGAGCAGGGTTGGTGACCACTGGTTTAAATAAACTGAATTGCGAGGCCCACAATTTTGGCGCTTTGTGTGTAGTGTGAGCGCGGTCCTCTTTGAACACCAGCGCTAAAATGGAGAGTAAGAAAACGCGGTCGTAAAGTCTCCTCTGTCGCTCCCTGCCCGCCTGCGCACGGAGACGCACGCAGGTGCGATTAAGGAGGAAATCCATACGTAATCCAGCAATCCTGTATGATTAAACCTATTAGCGCGACGTCTCAGGATTCCTTTTCTAATTCTTCACCTCACCTCAGTGCAGCGGAGAACAGGATTGGGCCGGGGGGGGCGGGGGGGGCTTCTTTAGCCGGGTGCGACTGGCCTGGAGCGACCTGGGAGAGGGGGTGGGGGAGGGGGGTACATTTTTGTTCTTCAAGGATCAAATTTGGATTCCCAAATGGGATACAAATAAGTACGTTTTCCAAGCAAAAAAAGGTACAAATTAATTGTATATTTCTGACCAGGAGGACAGTTTCATGTACCTACTGTATAGGGTACCACCCCAGCAACGAGTGTTTCTACCTATTTCACTCGGCACTTTTTGTTCCTTTGTTTCTGAAAGTGTAAGCCACCCACACTGTGGCGTCTGCCTCCTCCCCGACCCTCAAACAGGAGCCTGCTGAGGCCACACAAGGTCACCTCACCGGGGGGAGCGGCCGTGGGGTGGGGGTGGGGGCGGTGGGGCGGTGGGGCGGTGGTGTAACTTGCCCTGGTAGGGTCTGACCCCGTCCGGTCGAGACGTGACCTCGCACACACTTGGATTAGCCGGCACAAAGCAGCCCCTCGACACTCTCTCAGGACCGCTCCTGTTCGGGAGTGCCCCCCTATTAACCCCCCCAATCACACGGTCTGTCGATCGTTGTGATTAATAGGGGGGTCAGCAGTCTTGAAGCGGGCCCGGTCCTCCGAATCTGAGACGGAGGGAGGTTCCTGGGGGTCAGCGGGAGGTGACCCCCCTTGAGGACAAACTGGACAGTGCAGGCTTGTTGTTTTGTTTAGTATAAACGGATAGATACAGAGTACAATAATACAAAAAAACAAAAAAAAAAGGTTAGGCTAGGTTATTCAGAATGTGTTTATTTATTTCTCTTTATTATTCCAAGTTTGTTCTGGAACTCTTTGATTTAGCAGCAGTGATTGTTGTCACATCAGCGTTAGAATGTTGAGTCAAGAACATTCTACGGTTAGAATGCTCAGGCAAGAACATTCTATTCACATACTTGTGTGCGCGTTCTTAGACCATAAAAGGTTAACTGGCGCACAGTCCAACGGCAGAAAAGGGTTAATGCTGGGACTTGGAGAAAAACTTAGCAGTGGGTCGTTGAGTTTTTATTCGACGTGAAGACTCTTTACCTCCTCAGACCTCCTCCTTCATTCGTCCCACACATTACATTACATTATTGGCATTTGGCAGACGCTCTTATCCAGAGCGACGTACAGTTGATTAGACTAAGCAGGAGACAATCCTCCCCTGGAGCAATGCAGGCTTAAGGGCCTTGCTCAAGGGCCCAACGGCTGTGCGGATCTTACTGTGGCTACACCGGGATTAGAACCGCCGCCCTTGCATGTCCCAGTCATTTACCTTAACCACTACGCTACAGGCCGCCCTTGTCCCACACGGTATTGTTCAGTGATGTGCTGGAGACGGGCACTCCGCTGCAGAACCCTGTACACGCTCGGCTGCAGAACCCTGTACGCGCTGCAGAACCCTGTACGTGCCCTGCTTCAGAACCCTGTACGCGCTCGGCTGCAGAACCCTGTACGCGCTTCAGAACCCTGTACGTGCTCGGCTGCAGAACCCTGTATGCGCTCGGCTGCAGAACCCTGTACGCGCTGGGCTGCAGAACCCTGTACGCGCTGGGCTGCAGAACCCTGTACGCGCTGGGCTGCAGAACCCTGTACGCCCTCGGCTGCAGAACCCTGTACGCGCTCGGCTGCAGAACCCTGTACGCGTTCGGCTGCAGAACCCTGTACGCGCTGGGCTGCAGAACCCTGTATGCGCTCGGCTGCAGAACCCTGTACGCGCTGCAGAACCCTGTACGCGCTGCAGAGCCCTGTACGCGCTGGGCTGCAGAACCCTGTACGCGCTCGGCTGCAGAACCCTGTACGCGCTGGGCTGCAGAACCCTGTACGCGCTCGGCTGCAGAACCCTGTACGCGCTGCAGAGACGGCGTCTCAGAGCGCGTCTCGGTGTTGTGCTGTCAGTCGCTCGGCGTGTGGAGGCCCTCTCCTTCAGAACGTCCTTGCCATATGGGCAGGCGTGAAAATAGATTCAATAATAGGCGCACAAAGGTGTTTTTACGCGTTTGAAAAAAGGAAGCGCACTTAACTCTCCGCCATCCGATTCCGCAGCTGTCGACGGGTATAAATAGCACGTTTGTTTTTTTTTGCTTTTCCGCGAAACGTAGAAGAAAGACGTAGAAGTTCGCCGTTCGTACCTTCCGGGAAGGAGCCGTGTAACTCAGGGTAACAGTCACGCCGCGCGCTCTCTCTCTCTCTCTCTCTCTCTCCCTCTCTCTCTTTTTAAAGCGAGTCGATGCACGTCAACTTCTTATGACTGAGAATGATTGGGACCCTATTAAGACTTATCTTTATATCTCAGCTCATTGCATTAAGCGGCACATTCTGCAAGGTTTCACTTTCTGTCCCCCTGTCCCGTAGCACTCACATTAAAACCTCCCCTCCCGCTCCATCCATCCCAAATCTCTGAGAGTGACCTTGAGCCGCTCCTGGCTCCGGCCCGCCCGCGCCTGGATAATTTATATATAAAATGTGGAGTTTGAAAAATTGCCATTTCCATCTTTAGGTGGCCAGCGCCCTCCATTACCAAAATTAGCTGAGTCACCACACCGCGCCAATCTTAATGAGACGCTTGTCCTGAGCCCACTCTCTCTCCTCCTCTCCCCTCTCTCTCTCCCTCTTTCTCTCCCCCTCTCCCCTCTCTCTCCCTCTCTCCCTCCTCCTCTCCCCTCTCTCCCTCTTTCTCTCCCCCTCCCCTCTCTCTCCCTTTCTCTCCCCCTCCCCTTTCTCCCTCTTTCTCTCCCCCTCTCCCCTCTCTCTCCCACTCTCTCTCCTCCTCTCCCCTCTCTCTCCCTCTCTCTCTCCTCCTCTCCCCTCTCTCTCCCTCCTCCTCTTCCCTCTCTCTCCCTCTTTCTCTCCCCCTCTCCCCTCTCTCTCTCCCTCTTTCTCTCCCCCCTCATCTCTCTTTCTCTCCTCTCTCTCCTCCTCCTCTCTCTCTCTCTTTCTCTCCGCCTCTCTGTCTCTCTCCTATCTCCCCCTCACTGTCAATACACTTTGAATGTAAACCATCTCAGTTTCCTTAAGCAGCAGATTTGCCATCGACTCATTAGCGATTACCAATAATATCTCATTGATCCCACTGAAGCCTTTAAATGATATTTATTTTTGTTCACGGCGATGCTTTGAAGTGCATTTGATTTATAACTACAATAAGTGTAGGCATACTGAGATATGTGACCCATTCTGTCAGAATCAGTCGCGAACCGCGACAGCCAATTCGACATAAAACGATGTTCTTCGGCTTTCATCTTCGTTTTGGAGGACAATATCTTGGCTTTCAAAATCTGTGCATCGTAACACAAAATTCAGTGTGAAAATACAGTTTTTAAGTTTTAAAATACAAGATGTCGAGGTGAAAGTAACGCCGGAGTTCTGCATTGTTTGGAGGCTAGTCAGGGTGTCACCGTTCAGTAGTCACAAACAGCCACATCAGCTGTGGTCCTGGCTACATGTTCATGGCCTTGCTTTCGCGGTCTGTATGTCTTAATGTCAAGAGTAAATGTTCAGTAAAAATACCGTTTTAAAGGGTTTGTACACAAGATGACTCGTTATAGCCGCAGAGTTTCATTATCCCAGTGCCAGTAGTCTCCCATCCTCGCGTAACTCTTGCGACGGAACTTTTGAAGCCGTTTTTTTCTCGACAACACGGTTGAGAAATGAAACGGGACACAGCTGCCTTGTTATCTGGAGGAGAGCAATCTGGAGGAGAGAAACTCTTGGTATAACGTTAGAAAGTTTAAGTTCCCGTTTTTCCGATTAGTTTCTAAAACTCACAATACATTTTGGGATCAATATGAGTGATTTTCATAGAGCAGGTCACATGTGATCTATGATCTATGGTCCGGGCCTGAGCTGGTTGGGCATTGTGTGGCAGTTATTTCAGAACAAGCTGGTTACTCATGTTTTCACACTGGATCGGTGTGTGGTGTTGACCTAAAGGTCTTTGTGTGGATGTTGATATGATTCTGGGTATATTTCCGTGTCAAACGATTTGCTGTAGTTTGTTTAACATAGATTTGAAAGTGGTGTGTGTTCAGAGAGGGCGTCATACCAGGGCTGTCAGAAATACGGTCCAGAAAATCGGAATTCAAACACAGGAAACGTGGCAGATTCTTGCGTGGTTTGAATTAGTTTGTGTACGCGTGTGAGCGCGTGTCTGTGTGTGTGTGTGTGGGTTTCCCTTTGTATATGTGGGTGTGTGTGCATGTGTGTGTGTGTACAGTATGCATGTGTGTGTACAGTATGTGTACAGTATGTGTGTGTGTGTGTGTGTGTGTGTGTACCAGGCCTCAGAGCCGAACACAAGCTGTGGTTTCTCCAGTCTCCCACTTTCCCTTTCCTCCTGTCCCGGGTTTGCAGATATTACTCCCTGACCACACGCCTCCCCCCCCCACCACAGCCATGGCACGGCAAATACACACTCACACACACACACACACACACACACACAGGCCTCCGTTTGTGCCTGCCCTCTCTCACGCCGCTAGCCGCTAACCGCTAGCCGCTATGCAACAGACTCGTATTGTTTCCAGCTTAGCGCCACTTGTTTGCTTTTTTGGGCAGTGGGGGGGAGTTTGTTTGTTGTTTGTTCTTCGCGACCGTAAAAATGTAAACGGGGTGAGCCCAAGGTAAGCTAAAAAAAAAAACAATCCAGGGCGACGTCTCTCTCTCTCTCCCTCCCTCTCTCTCTCTCTCTCTCTCCCTCTCTCTCCCTCTCTCTCTCTCTCTCTCTCTCTCCCCTCTCTCCCTCTCCCTCTCTCTCTCGGCTCAGACGGGGAAAGCTGCTCCTCTGGCAGTAACGGGCGTAGCGTGAGGCGGATCAGCCTCCTTATCCCCGCTAAGGTCGTTAGCGCCCCGGGACACGCCGTTCCCCCGCGCCGTGAGCGCTACGCGCGGCCGAGCAGCTGTTCGCTCCACGGCTCGCTCCGGTATTCCTGTCTCGGGGTCTCCCCTTAAATAAGACTCTTTATAGATGAGGGGGGTCTGCGGAAGGCCACGGGCAGTGTCTAATGTCACCCCTACCCCCCAGCCCACCCCACCCCCGGCACCGGAGGTGTGTCTGCTCCAGACCCAGACTTTCTCCACACCCCGGGTGTTACCCCGGTGATGGCGTTCGCCGTTCGGGTTAAGCTCTTTAACCTCCTGAGACACTGCGTCCTCAAATGAGGACATTATATTTTTGCTTCTCTGAGCTCTTGACGGTGTTTCCCTCAACATAGGGGACATTCGATTAAGAGGTATTAAAGAGGGACAAAAGCTTGTCACTGGGCCGTTATCCTATAGCTACGTAACATTGTACCCCTAGCCAGCAATGTATAATAAATCTGTACCTTTTTTTGCTTGGAAAATGTATTTGTGCCCAAAGAGAACATTACCGTACTCTCGGAGTAGATTTGGGACATTTGATCCGTCAAGAACAAGAGTGCACCTCTGCTGTCACTTCGTTTCTGAGAGCGCGCGAGAACGTAGGGCCGTCGGAAGTCGAGAAGAGGAGGAGGAGGGCAGAGTGAGACGAAGAATTAAATGCAGAACCGCCCGAGTGAAAGGATCATTGTATTAAACCACATGCCTCGCAGTGCAGCTCATATCCAAACTTTTAAATTGTCAAAGGATCATTTGTAAAGGCCGACTCGTTCAAAGTAATCGTGCTAATGCAGAGGCCAGGGCAGCGCAGTGTGTGCCAGGACTGCTGAACGATTAAGAGCAGTAATGTCGCGATGCCGAACGGCTCACCGAATGGTTCCCGGAATCAGAGATAGTTGTATACGCTCTCAGGGAAAAAAAGGGTTCTTTTGCTGGTGTGTCCGTAGAGGAACCCTTTTTAGTTCTTCATGGAACCCTCTGTTGTAGGTGTGAAGTGTGGAAGCACCTAGACAAAGAACCGTTTTGCCCAGCAAAGAACCCGTGGACTGGATAGGGTTCTTCTGTGGAATCGCAGGGTTCCTCTGGGAACCGTTCTCTCCGTTTTTCGAGTGTGGTCGGAACTGGTCGGTGTATTCATGTGGGCCAACGGTAGGAGCGTCTAATCGAAATGCAGAATTAGCTGAAGTGCGGCTTAAACGCTGATTGATTTAAATGGCCGGAGCTGTGGATTAGGAACACCTGCCTTACCTTAGGAGTGAGGATTCTGGGTAGGAATATTCAGGGGAGCAAATTCAGCAAAATAAGCCGTATATTATGTGCCGTCGCTGGTATTTTATGTGGGGGTTTTTGTGTTGTGTGTGTGTGTGTGTGTGTGTGTGGGAGAGAGAGAGGTAGTGTAGCCCAACACTCTTAGCATAACCTAGCTGAGTTTACGCTGCTCCTCATCTTCATCTTCATCTTCACTCACAGACTCATCTCAACGAGTGTATTTTAGTCTCATACTTGTACAGAAGTGTTTGCAGGCATTCATGTTATGAGCTTATGTGGTGAATTGAGATGAGACAGTTTTGACTAATTTCAAGACTTCCAACGGAAATGTGAAATTTCAGCAAACAGTAATTTACTGTAAAACAAGCAAAATATTTTGTAATTGAGAAGAAAAAAAAGTCTCATTACAAGACTAAAACCGTTAGACAGACGTTTTTTTTTTTGCAGTGTATACATTTTGAAGCCTTCAGCTCCTCTCGCCAAATACAACAATTCACAATAAAACGCCTTCACGCGGACACAAGTGTTAAATTGGTGAATCGCCTGTTCGGACAGACGTTTTATAGCCGGGCCTGCGTGTCGGTGGTGGGTTGGAAACGCTGTCGGTAACGCTGTCGGGAACGCTGACAGGAACGCTGTTGGGATCGCTGTCGGGAACGCTGTTGGGAACGCTGTTGGGAACGTTGTCGGGAACGCTGATGGGAACGCTGTAGGGAACGCTGTCGGGAACGCTGTCGGGAACGCCGGCGTTCCGCGGCCCCCGTGCGTGAGTGACGGCCGGGAGAGGGGGAGCGGAAGCTCGATGCACACCGGAGTGCCGCGCAGCCTGTAATTGTCAGCTCTTGTCGTACAGATGCTGCTGCAGATGGGGTTCCTGTACCTGCCTGCATAGCTAATGACTCCGACTGGCAATTCCCTTTATAAACCATAAATATGTAATTTGTTCAGCTGTTGTAATTAAATATGGATGTGTGAAACAGCAATTGTTTGGGTCATTAACAGACTGCCGTTGTGTTTTTAAAGATTTGTGCTCTACAGCACTGATAATGATAATAATAATGGTAATAATAAATGGCAATAATATTTTTTAAATAATCAGTATCATGAATACTCATGGCTGTGTTCGACTGGTGTGACTGCAGGATCAGCCAGTCTGTTGCTTTTCTCTGGCCTGTAACACAAAGCAGGATCACTGAGTAACAGTACTGAGTAGGACCTGGAACAGCTCTTTTTACTGAAGTCCATGTTCCAGATTTTGTGAAACAGTGCAGTTATCCAGCTAACTCAGTAATCCTGCTTAGTGAAGCAGTGCAGTTATCCAGCTAACTCAGTAATCCTGCTTTGTGAAGCAGTGCAGTTATCCAGCTAACTCAGTAATCCTGCTTAGTGAAGCAGTGCAGTTATCCAGCTAACTCAGTAATCCTGCTTTGTGGAACAGTGCCCTGCGTCCTGAAACAGCAGTTACCCAGCTAACCTCGCTGGGTCAAACAGTGCAGTTATCCAGCTAACTCAGTAACCCCGCTAGGGTGAAACCGGGCCCTGCGTCCTGATACAGGCCCCCCCCCGTACAGTTTCTGGCTGGCAGACGGCCCCCCCGCGGGACGCGGCTCGCACGGAGAACCGGGCCGGGTGACGGCGGAGCGTTATTCCCTCTGACGCGGGATGGGCGTGTTTTGTCAGGTTTGATTGGCGGGCGGGATAAAGGTGCGGGAGAGCCCGATCCACAGGCAGCTGCTGCGGGAACAGGCGGCCGTGTTTCAGCGCGCGGCGGTACGGTTCAGCAGGGGGGGCGCCGGGTCTGCAGGGCAGCGCTTCCTGAAGCGCCGTCTGGGTCGGGACCCGGGATGGGCCGCAGGAATGTCTGAGGCGGGTCCCAGAACCAGCCTGTAGTCCACTGGGCTGTACTGGGACAGTATGTGTGTCACATTTAAAAAACGTTTCTAATTTGGAGTCCCGATATTATCGAAAGAGAAAAGAAACCGTGCTTTGAAACTTTGTGATACCGGGACCAAATTCGATGTAGTAGCAGATATACACATACTGGTATGGCCCATTTCTCCAGGGGGGATTGGCCCCTTGGTTAGTCTCGTGAACTGTGTCTAAGTCACTTTGGATAAAAGCGTCAGTGAAATAACTGTAATTTAATGTAATATATACATACAGAATCCCGACAAGGTATTCCATTGATAAAAAAAGTACCCCTCCCCGCCTCAGGTCCCACCCACCTGCCCCCCGTGCTGACACACACGGGGCAGATCCCACAGGGGGGCTGGGGCTGGGGGGGGTGAATCCTGCCCCCCGACGGCAGGAGGGGGAGGCCGCGGGTCGGGGTAGGGGGGGTTTGGGGCGTGACGCGGGGCAGGGGGGGGTCCGGGGTGCGAGGCGGGGGAGGGGGGATTTGGGACGCGGGGCAAGGGGGACGGTCGGTTTCATAAGCGGGTCTTTTAATAGCAGCTCCTCTGAAAGATTATCGGGCTGACCCGACCGCCGGGTCGTTCGGGAGGATCCACCGCGGGGTTAAACTCGCCTCCCCCGGCGGAACATTCCACCGCCGGCCTCTCTCACGTGATTGGCCGGGGCCCGGGGAAGTCAGCTGACATGATGCGATTAGCTCCCCCCCCCAACCAACCTTCCAACTGAGAGAGGGAGAGGGAGAGGGAGGGAGGAGAGAGAGAGAGGGAGAGGGAGGGAGGAGAGAGGGAGAGGGAGAGGGAGGGAGGAGAGAGAGACAGGGAGAGGGAGGGAGGAGAGAGAGAGGGAGAGGGAGGGAGGAGAGAGAGAGAGACAGGGAGAGGGAGGGAGGAGAGAGAGAGAGACAGGGAGAGGGAGGGAGAAAAAGAGAGAGAGAGGAGAGAGAGACATAGAATGAGAGGGAGGAGAAAGATAGACAGGAGGAAGAGAGGGAGGGAGGGAGAAAGAGAGGGAGAGAGGGAGGGAGGGAGGAGAGGGAGAGATGAAAGAGAGAGAGGAGAAAGAGAGGGAGGGAGGAGAAAGAGAGAAGACAGCTTGATGTCTCTGTGGGTGACGTCAGGGAAGGGTGCTCCCATCCGCTTGGCCCCAGTGACCCCTGACCCTAATGACCTCTGACCCCTGACCCCTTCCTCTTCCCCCACTCGGCCGCAGGGGCGGAGAGTGCGTGTCAGAACCTTGAGCTTCACACCCCTTTAGCCTCCTGAGACCGTGCTTCCTCAAACCAGCACATTTCATTTTGGCTCCCCTGTTACTGCTAACATAAGGGTTATTCAATTAAAATTCAATAAAAACATTTTTGTAAATATTTTCACCGCAATATGTTTTTGTCATCCAAGACACGTGTATTGTTATTGAATTTTTTTCATGTGTTTTTCCCCTCCTGGTTCTGAGGAGGTTCAGGTCACCGGTGAGAGGTGACCCTCACCTCACACACTTGCGTGAGAACTTCCTTTCTCAGTGACTAACTTCCTGTCGTGTTTTTCCTTGGATTCTTACACCGACAGAAAAATTGTAGGAAATATTAGTCAGGTATCAAACACATGTTCAACTATGTTG
>NC_083763.1:4893989-4901489 GCF_963514075.1 Conger conger | reverse complement strand
ACTTGGGAGAGCCACCGTAGAAGCGTGTAGAAGATTAGCTCCATTCAGCAGAAGGCCGCTGTAAGGGATATTATATGGAGCGGGCTGAAAGACGGATAAGTGGCACAGGGAAAAAAAGAAAATGTACAAATATTGTGAAAGAGCTGAAAGCCCTGATCTGCTTTTCGCATAATAGGCGAGGCCCGGGTCATTTGTGCCTCTTGAATGAGCGTTTGGGGTACAGCTTGACCCCCTCTTTAGCCCAAAAAAAAACAAAAAAAAAACCCTCTCTATAATTCCCCCTCTCCTCCATTCCTTTCTCCTTCCTCCTTTTTTTTTGTGTTATGTTTTATCGGCGAATCGGCGAAGTCGCGGCGGCGTACAGTTCATTTCGGCGGGCCTAATTGTACGGCCGGTGCATTCTGGGAGAATCGGGGAGTAACACGAGGAACTGTTTTAGCGACTAATCACCATGAGAAAGGGCTCTTTCAGAGCCCCACTGTCAGCGCCCGGGCCAGATAATCATTCTGTAATAATGGCACATTGTCCGTACTTCAGGAGTCCCGGACCCAACGCGGCGGAGAAGGTGGAGCGGGGCGGCGTTTAACCGTTTAGCTCCACAAGCACGGGACGCAGAAAACCCAGGCAGACCGTACCACACAGGTCCGGGCTGATTCCAGTTCATTTGTGTTTGGTGTTCACAGGCTTGCTGTCAAAGATAAACATTTTTGTGTGTACCGTAAACCATTTTCGGTGGCACGGGTTTGAATTCACATTTTTCGTGTAATAATGACAAAATCAGATATTACTGTCCGTGGGCCTCCTGCTCTGTTGATGGCTATTCACTGGGTTTTTTTATTAATAGATGGGATGGAGTGTGATTGAAGTGAATTACCAGGCAGTAAAGAGTATGAGGATTGCATATGTAAGTGCTGTGTAGTTATGGCCGGGACCGGGACTGTCACTGCTCCATTAAATTTAACTTTGTGGGCTCGGTTAAATGTGTTTTTGTAGAATGTAATACAGTCTGCAGACAGCCTGGGCCAGTTTCCCTCATCAATCCTACGGTGCTTCGTATCGCTGGGAGCTTGGGCCTGTGTGCGTGCCCTGCTGCTGTTTCCTCTCTCTGAGTAGCACAACTGCGTTTAGCTTGAACGGCGGAGGTTGCCACTGCAAAAAGACAGCAAAAAAAAGTTAATCTCAACGAGTATATGAGTCTTATATTTAGACAAAATCTTATTTTGATCACATTTTTGCTAAATAAGACAACACTATTGCCAATGAGGTGAGAGTTTTGACTCATCTCAAGATATGCCAACAGGTTAAGAAAATGTCACTTGTCAAGCAATCATTAACTTAAAACATGCTAATATTTTTTACTTGACAGAAAAAAATTAGACTTGTAAGTCTTATAACAAGAGTAAAAAAGTGTTGATTGATGATGTTGAAATTGTGGTTCATGTTGGAATATTGGTTACAATCAAGTGGGCTTCTTTTTCTTTTATACTTTCAGTCTGTTTCATGTGGACTTTTTCAGTTCAGCTGTCCGAGGCGTTTTTTCTTGTCGTCCTGGATGCATGTGTGTTTGGGCCTGTGCCTCTGTAGCTGAAGGGTTTGCAAACATTTCCGAAAGAATTTCAGAAAGCTTTTCCGGGAAATTCCAAGAATATTCCAGAAATTACCGGATATTATCCGACCCATGTAGCACTCAGGTTCGGAAGTCAGGTGACTTTTCTCCACCAGTCTTGGCTTGACATCACGGATTCAGGATGTCCATGATGTCATCGAGCACATTGAAGCTTTTATAGCTGAATGTAAAGTCAGCCAAAGAAAGCCAAATGACAGTGATGCTGTAGATTGGCTATTTCAGGAAGGCAGGGTGTATTAAATCATTATGAGACTGTATCCTTGGCTCTGCGTGTCACATGCAGACACAGTTCTGCACAGTAGTGCTTGGCTGCAGCATGTCACACTTTCATGTACAGTACTGTACTGTTGTGCTTGACTGCAGTGTGTATGTGTGTACGTGTACGTGTATGTGCGTGTGTGTGTGTGTGTACAGCAGGTGGGGGGTGTGTGTGTGTACAGCAAGCAAGGGTGTGTCTGTGTGCGTGTGTGTGTGTGTGTGTGTGTGTGTGTGTACAGCAGACGGGTGTGTGTGTGTGTGTACAGCAGGTGGGTGTGTGTGTGTGTGTGTGTGTACATGTGTGTGTGTGTACAGCAGGCGGGTGTGTGTGTGTGTGTGTACATGTGTGTGTGTGTACAGCAGGCGGGGGTGTGTGTGTGTGTGTGTGAGAGTGTGTGTGTGTGTGTACATGTGTGTGCGTGTACAGCAAACGGGGGTGTGTGTGTGTGTAGGTGTCTGTATGTGTGTGTGTGTACAGCAGACGGGTGTGTGTGTGTGTGTGTGTGTGTGTGTGTGTGCGTGTACAGCAAGCGGGGGTGTGTGTGTGTGTAGGTGTCTGTATGTGTGTGTGTGTACAGCAGACGGGTGTGTGTGTGTGTGTGTGTGTGTGTGTGTGTGTACAGCAGGCGGGGGTGTGTGTGTGTGTGTGTGAGAGTGTGTGTGTGTGTACATGTGTGTGTGTGTGTACAGCAGGTGGGTGTGTGTGTGTGTGTGTGAGAGTGTGTGTGTGTGTGTGTGTACATGTGTGTGTGTGTACAGCAGGCGGGGGTATGTGTGTGTGTGTGTGTACATGTGTGTGTGTGTACAGCAGGCGGGGGTGTGTGTGTGTGTGTGTGTGTGTACAGCATGCGGGGGTGTGTGTACATGTGTGTGTGTGTACAGCAGGTGGGGGTGGGGGTGTGTGTGTGTGTGTGTGAGAGTGTGTGTGTGTGTGTGTGTGTGTGTGTGTGTGTGTACATGTGTGTGTGTACAGCAGGCGGGGGTGCAGACAGCTGTAGAGCGGGGTTTGGCGGATCCTCCTCCATATGTTCTGGGAGCGTTTCACACACCCAGAGAGCCTGCTGCCTGCCCCCCAAAACCTGGAGCAGAGCAGCAGGGAATGGTGCACTCGTCCCTGGAAGAGGGGCTGGGGGCTGGGGGCTGGGGGAAGGAGCCAGGCAGCCAGAGACTCACCCAGAGGAGTGCTCTCTCTCAGCCGCAGAGCACCAGAGAGCCTGCAGGTCCTCACTCCTGTACTGCTCTTCACATCAAATTACACTTCATTTATTCTAGTGTAGCTTTGTATGGTATCGTACAGTACAGGTTTGTGTGGGATAGTAGTTTTTTTGTATCGTGTAGTATATTTTTGTATGGTATAGTAGTAGAGTGTAGTGTAGTATCGTATATTGGTGACGTATAGTTTTGTATGGTGTAGTTTGTATGGTACAGTGGTGTTGTACACTCAGTGAGCACTTTATTAGGTATTTATTAAACCAACGGTCATTCCACGGTCAGAGTCACTTCGATCGCATTTCCCCCCATTCTGATGGTTGATGTGAACATTACCTGAAGCTTCTGACCCATATCTGCATGATTTTATGCATTGTACTGCTGCCACATGATTGGCCGATTAGATAATCGCATGAATAAGTTTAATATAATATTGTGGTGTCGTATAGTGTAGTATAGTATAACATGGTTTTGTACGGTACAGTATGATATAGTATATTATGTAGTATAATGTCATATAGTATATTTTTGTAAAGTATAACATAGTTTTTATTGTATGTAGTGTAGTATAACATAGTGTTCTATGGTATAGTGTAGTTTCATATAGTACAGTATATAGTACAGTGTTCAGGCATAGCCCTGCTCATAATGACACCACTAACTGGCACAATGTCAGACAGGCCTCTCTGCCACACATGCCTGTAGTTCTGCGTGTCTTGACTCTGTGCCAAGAAGAAAGTCATTGTGAGATGAGGAATTTGTGTGTGTGCGTGTGTGCGTGTGCGTGTGCGTGTTTGTGTGTGTGTGTGTGTGTGTGTGTGGGTGGACAGATATAGTAACAAGCCCCGCAAATAGATATAAATGTAATCAGTGCTGTTCACACAATCAGCGTTTGTTCCTGAAAATAAAAGTTATTCTGCTCTTTTGGTGTGTTAACCCCGCGAAGGCCTTCAGATGGCTGCAGCAGGTGCTGTTATGGATGAGCATACGGGCTCTGAGGCTGGAGAAGTGTGTTAATGACTGTGTAGAGCGCGGTGTGTAAACACACACACAGGTAGTGTGAGAGAGTGTGAGGTTTGTGTACAGGGCAGTGTGTAAACACACACACAGGTAGTGTGAGAGAGTGTGAGGTTTGTGTACAGCAGGATGTGTAAACACACACACAGGTAGTGTGAGAGAGTGTGAGGTTTGTGTACAGGGCAGTGTGTAAACACACACACAGGTAGTGTGAGAGAGTGTGAGGTTTGTGTACAGGGCAGTGTGTAAACACACACAGGTAGTGTGAGAGAGTGTGAGGTTTGTGTACAGGGCGGTGTGTAAACACACACACAGGTAGTGTGAGAGAGTGTGAGGTTTGTGTATAGCGCAGTGTGTAAACACACACACAGGTAGTGTGAGAGAGTGTGAGGTTTGTGTACAGGGCAGTGTGTAAACACACACACAGGTAGTGTGAGAGAGTGTGAGGTTTGTGTACAGCGCAGTGTGTAAACACACACACAGGTAGTGTGAGAGAGTGTGAGGTTTGTGTACAGGGCGGTGTGTAAACACACACACAGGTCATGTGAGGGAGTGTGAGGTTTGTGTACAGGGCGGTGTGTGGTTAGAGGTTTCTGGGTGGGGGCGATCAAGAGGCGATGGGGAGGAGGTTGTCGCCAGGCTCAGGCCGCGAGGTGATTGGATGACAGCGTTCCCATGTCACCCACAGGGGCACCCCTCCGACTGTGGACCTCCTTTTAATTACACCTGTTTTTAAAAAGGACAATTCAAATCTCAGACTTTTAAAGGAGTGAACACGACGCACCCCCCTCCCCCTCCCTCCCCCAAAAAAACGACAAAACATAAAAAATGGGTATGTTGTCTGCGTGTGCGCTTCGCACAAAAAGCCCCCCAAAAAGCGGAATAAAGGGGTAAAAGCAGGAAAGCGGGGCGGGTGGAGGGCTGTAGTGCACTGTGCCATCTGCGTCGGGCCCGGTGCCAGGCCTCACCAGCCTACCCGGGGCCACCTGGCCTCCGCCACAGCCAAGTACCGCAGCCCGGGGCCTGGAACCGGGCCCCGCACCCTCTCCTGGTCTCTCCTGCGTCTCTCCTGGTCTCTCCTGTGTCTCTCCTGGTCTCTCCTGTGTCTCTCCTGTGTCTCTCCTGTGTCTCTCCTGTGTCTCTCCTGGTCTCTCCTGTGTCTCTCCTGTGTCTCTCCTGGTCTCTCCTGCGTCTCTTCTGGTCTCTCCTGCGTCTCTGCCGGTCTCTCCTGTGTCTCTTCTGCGTCTCTCCTGCGTCTCTCCTGTGTCTCTCCTGGTCTCTCCCGTGTCTCTCCCGTGTCTCTCCTGGTTTCTCCTGGTCTCTCCTGTGTCTCTCCTGCATCTCTCCTGGTCTCTCCTGCATCTCTCCTGGTCTCTCCTGTGTCTCTCCTGCGTCTCTCCTGGTCTCTCCTGGTCTCTCCTGCGTCTCTCCTGGTCTCTCCTGCGTCTCTCCTGCATCTCTCCTGGTCTCTCCTGCGTCTCTGCCGGTCTCTCCTGGTCTCTCCTGGTCTCTCCTGTGTCTCTCCTGGTCTCTCCTGTGTCTCTCCTGCGTCTCTCCTGGTCTCTCCTGGTCTCTCCCGTGTCTCTCCTGGTCTCTCCTGCGTCTCTCCTGGTCTCTCCTGTGTCTCTCCTGGTCTCTCCTGTGTCTCTCCTGTGTCTCTCCTGTGTCTCTCCTGTGTCTCTCCTGGTCTCTCCTGTGTCTCTCCTGTGTCTCTCCTGGTCTCTCCTGCGTCTCTTCTGGTCTCTCCTGCGTCTCTGCCGGTCTCTCCTGTGTCTCTTCTGCGTCTCTCCTGCGTCTCTCCTGTGTCTCTCCTGGTCTCTCCCGTGTCTCTCCCGTGTCTCTCCTGGTTTCTCCTGGTCTCTCCTGTGTCTCTCCTGCATCTCTCCTGGTCTCTCCTGCATCTCTCCTGGTCTCTCCTGTGTCTCTCCTGCGTCTCTCCTGGTCTCTCCTGGTCTCTCCTGCGTCTCTCCTGGTCTCTCCTGCGTCTCTCCTGCATCTCTCCTGGTCTCTCCTGCGTCTCTGCCGGTCTCTCCTGGTCTCTCCTGGTCTCTCCTGTGTCTCTCCTGGTCTCTCCTGTGTCTCTCCTGCGTCTCTCCTGGTCTCTCCTGGTCTCTCCCGTGTCTCTCCTGGTCTCTCCTGCGTCTCTCCTGGTCTCTCCTGTGTCTCTCCTGGTCTCTCCTGGTCTCTCCTGTATCTCTCCTGGTCTCTCCTGGTCTCTCCTGGTCTCTCCTGGTCTCTCCTGTGTCTCTCCTGGTCTCTCCTGGTCTCTCCTGCGTCTCTCCTGGTCTCTCCTGGTCTCTCCTGGTCTCTCCTGGTCTCTCCTGCGTCTCTGCTGGTCTCTCCTGGTCTCTCCTGTGTCTCTCCTGGTCTCTCCCGTGTCTCTCCTGGTCTCTCCTGCGTCTCTCCTGGTCTCTCCTGTGTCTCTCCTGGTCTCTCCTGGTCTCTCCTGTATCTCTCCTGGTCTCTCCTGGTCTCTCCTGGTCTCTCCTGTGTCTCTCCTGGTCTCTCCTGTGTCTCTCCTGCGTCTCTCCTGGTCTCTCCTGCGTCTCTCCTGGTCTCTCCTGGTCTCTCCTGGTCTCTCCTGCGTCTCTGCTGGTCTCTCCTGGTCTCTCCTGCCAGGATCTTTATTTGGGGTCCGACAGGCAGCGCTGCTCTGGGGAGGCCAGACTGTAGACACGGCCCCCTTTCAGCATCCTCCCCTCCCCCCCAAACCCCCAGCGCAGACACACACATGTTCTTTGTGTGCGTTTTGGGGTGGGTGGTGTGTGTGTGTGTGTGTGTGTGTGTCTTCTCTTTTCTCTCCTTGTTCGTTCCCCCCTTTTTTCCAGAGGATTTAGTGGCATCTTTTTTTTTTTTGTCGACCTGCGATCACCTGACTTTCAAAAAAAAGAAAAAATTGGGGGAGGGGACTGTGCCCACCACCCGGGCACACACACACACACGCGCACATTAACACACACACCCTTTCCACCCTGAGCCCTGCTCTCAGTGGGCTGGCTGCCCTGGTGTCGGGGATCAGAGGGGCAGTGCTGGCATCGCTGGGCTGTTTGTCTGAACGAGCCTTTTCTGGGTCGCCCGTTCACACCCCAAACGCCTGCGCTACCTTAACACGGACTTCATGTACAGTACACACAATGTGCCATAAAATTATATCAAAACTATTTCTGCTACCTTTGGCACTGATGAAATATGCAACCATGACAATATTATCAATTTGCAACAGTTTTTTCTTTGTGATTAAGAAGATCGTTTATGAAAAGATTACATATTGATATTATTGAAAATAATAAGGATGTATTGGCCCAGAACATGATGTATTGCAGTAGCTTCTTTCTTCATTAATTTAAAAAAATGATTTACTCTGCCCGTCAGTTTTCCTCTGACAGCAG
>NC_083763.1:4876489-4888989 GCF_963514075.1 Conger conger | reverse complement strand
CATATCACCGGGCGCGAGGGTTACTCTCTCTCTCTCATTCCCCCTCTCTCATATCGACTCCCTTCCCCGACATACTTCAGGGGATCAGAGCGAGCTTACGGGGATACGGAGAGAGAGAGAGGGGGATGAGAGAAAGAGAGAAAGGGGTGATTGTGGTGCAGCATGTGTCTTAGGTTTCCAGAAGGGGCAGGCTGTGTTTGTGGAGTGCTGTTCTGTTCTCAGAGTGAGATCAGGACAGCCTTGTTCACACAATCTCACAGATACTGTAGTCGTGTAAAAAGACAGCCGGTAGATTGGCTAGTCTTCTCTCTCTCTCTCTCTCTCTCTCTCTGTCTCTGTGTCTGTGAGGAAGAAGGGATGGTAGAAAGAAAGAGGGGGAAAAACGACATCAGTAATGCTATCCATTACGGCGCTATAATTATGGTAAGTGAGGCAGAACCGAATCAATACGGCAATTCATCAATTGCATTCCAAACTATTTCGGTCTGGTTTATGTCATGTGCTGCCGATGGCGTCCTTCACCGTCCCCCCCCTCCTGCACCCCCCCCCCCCCCCCCCCCCTCATCTTAATCCACTTTCCCGGGACGTCCATTATTCGGCCGCCCTCTCCCCGGTAATGTTAATCACGCTTTCGTTAATTGATCCACCGTCACGGCCTGGGTCTGCGGTCTGGGGGGGGGCGGGGACGGGGAGGGGGAGCGATTCCCGGACGTTCAGACGGGACGGCGGGCCGGGGGAGGGGGGGGGGGCGCGGGGCGTTTAGCCGAAATTCAGACCCCCGCAGCCTGCAGATGCACTCAGAAATAAGGGTGCGGTGGAGGTACGTCTCTGTGCTCTAGGGCTGGGATTCTCTGCGTCCAAACCAAGGCGGGTGCCTTGTGGCTACAGTTCTGTGGAACTCCCCTCTCCGTCTGTTTTCAGCCCACATTCATTTACCGGAAGAAAGAAGCATGAGGTAAATCGCAATGAATTATGGGATATCCAGGTGAGGGAGGCATTGATGCTGCCTTCAAAATTGGCCAAATGAAGGCACCTTCCTGCCTTAGTGTCCGGCCTCAGAAGGCAGGATTTTTGGCGATTGAGACAGTCGGTGTGGGTGCAGGCTTTTGTTCCAAACAAGCTGCAGTTCCACACCTGATTCTACTCATCACGGCCCTCAGCAGAGACTCAAACGGTTTGTTTGTAGAATCGGGGCGTGTGGCAGTGCTACAGATCCTGGGTCCCTCTCCCCTCTGGGGAATACAGCGCCGTAATAAAGCGAACGTCCACTCACTCACCGGCAACATTCAGACAGGCTCCCAGAATATCAACACTCTCAGAAATAAAGGTATGAGAACTATAGGTACGTAAAATTAGCTACCCCAAGCCAGCAATATATAATGAATTTGTACCTTTTGTTTTTGCTCGGAAAATGTGCTCATTTGTACCCAAAGAGCATTACTGTACTTTCAGGGTACACATTTGGGAAATGTGATTTTTGAAGACCAAAAATGCACCTCCACTGTCACTTTTCTCTGAATCTATCCTGAATCTATCTAATTCCTATCACTGATCAGCACAAACACAGAGTGAATCTGATTGGGCATTGGGCTACTCAAACAGCGAGGCACTGTGAGCAGTCTATATTGGTGTGATTTCACATTTCAGCTCATATAGATCACTGTTTAGCACCATTTAAAAGGGTACTTTACCGAATATTATTTTGGTACCATTTTTTAATTTTGATTCCTATTTGCTGTGCTACTGCTAGTTCTGTATATAGGCGATATTCTTATTGTTATGCATATATTTAATGTATTGAATTGGCCTTGCCATGATAAACACATGAGTATATTTGAATACGGGTTCCTGCTACTGAAAAATTATATCGAAATTATTATTATTATTATTATTATCATTATCAGTATTATTATTATTATTATAATTAACAAGATATCTTACACTTATATAATGTACAATATATAATAATAATAATAATAATAATAATAATAATAATAATATAATTATTATAATAATAATTATAATAATAATAATAGTAGTGATAATAATGATAATAATAATATTAATAATAATAATAATAATAATAGTGATAATAATAATAATAATAATAATAATAATAATAATAGTAGTGATGATAATAATAATAATAATAATACATTATTATTCTTTGTGTCTGAACGCTGAACTCCCTACTCATCGCAGACACACACTGAAGAGGTTTGGCTCACGGGCCATTTTGAGTAGAAATTTCAGCAGCTATTAAAACGGATTTTAATTCCATTATTAATTTCCCCCCCGTTCCGTGTGGAAAGGCCTCAGCAGCAGCAGCAGCGTGGCATGGGTAAACACCGGGAACGGGCCCGGGCGATATTGCGGTTTCGCCTGCGCCACTAACATCGTTTGGCCGAGTGAGTGAGTGCCTCGGCCGTGCCAACGCGAAATTAAAAGGAGAGATGGTGTAAAAAAACGTGTCTGCCTCCTTGTGTTGTGGGCTGCGTCCCCTGCCAAGAGCATCGGAGGCCGAATTTTCCACAACCGCTTTTGTCTGAGCGAAAGTGTTTTTGTTTTCCGAACCGAATGCAATTACGGCGTTTTTGCGTGCGTTCTCCCGCTCCTCGTTTACCTGCACGCGTTGCGGACCGCGTGCGGTCGGTAGCGCCGGGCGCTGATTCCTGGAGCCGGCATTGTTTTTGGAGAAACATGGCACGGAGCGCGGGCCACTTCTGAAGGGAGACAGACAGCGTTTTCAAAATGGGTGCCAAATCTTTTAAGATGGCTGCCAGGGCATCGGATGCAAGCGGGAGGAGAAGGGGGGATGGGGGGGATGGGGGGGGAAGGGGGGGGAGGGGAGGGGAGGGGGGGGGAATATTTGATAATAAATAATTAAATAAATACCAAAATGTTATGTTCAAAGAAGGCGCCATGATTTGTGTGCGGATTCGGTCCTCTGCTGTGCGTGTGCGCGCGTGTGTGTGAGTGTGTGTGTGTGAGTGTGTGTGTGTGTGTGTGTGTGCGCGTGTATGTGTATTTGTGTTTTCCTTTTTTTTTCTTTTTTTTTTTTTTTAGAAATGCGAATGTTGTTGGACTTGGCAGCAGACTCCTTGGCAGCGGAGCTTCTGTGTCATCCAACAATGGAAGCAGCTAACGTGATTCTGTCCGTGAGGCTGGGGCTGGCAGGCCGATTTAACAGCTATGTTCGGGATAAACACGAGAGAGAGAGAGAGAGAGAGCGACGGAAGAGGAGGGAAGCGAATGACAGAGATTGGGTGACTAGCTGTAAAATGGCTTCTTGGCAATCGCGCCGTTCTTATCTGACGCCAAGCGCTTCCTTTTTATTTTGATTTTTTTTTCTTTTTTTTTTAATGAATCGGACGATTCGTCTGAATCGCGGTGGAAGTGGCGTGGCGTGGCGTGGCGTGGCGTGGAACGGGGGCGACAGGAAGGGAGGTCGGGGCGACGGGTTCGGGCACTGCTCCTGGCGCACCCCGACGGCTTGGGCTCAAACACCTCAAAATGGAGGCTGGCTTTGGTGCACAAAATGGAGGCTGGCTTTGGTGCACAAAATGGAGGCCGGTGGGGAGGGGTGGGGGGCGAGCCTGGAGCGCTGGCGTAGGGCCGCTTCCCCCCCCCGGCGTTTGGGGTGAAAACGCAGACGACGCGTGGCGGGGGAAACAGCGCTGGCCGCCATTTCTGTTTTCACCGTTTCCTGGCTCGGCGTCGGGAACCGAAATGGCGAAATATTAATTGTGAAATCTGTATTCTCGGTGTTTATTCTTCCGGGGGGGAGGGTTGTACAGGGGTGAGTGGCAGCGACGCTTCAGACCGTCATTTTGGGTCTGTGGGCGTCTCACCAGGGCGGGGGGAGCGGGGCAGGGAGAGCGGGGCAGGGAGAGCGGGGCACTGCCAGCGCCGGACTGACAGCCCGGCACCTCGCCTGGCATCACCCAGGGCTCCTCTGCCCTCTCGGGGAGACGCCAGGCACTCTCTCCGGATCCTTCTATACCGTTTTTTTTTTCTCTCCCCCCCTTCAAAGAGCGAGCTTTCTTTTAAAGCCGAATCTCTTTCGCTGTCCTCCTCTCCTGAAATCTCTCTCTGCCCCTTTTCTCCGTAAATTCATTTTTTATATCGCGGTTCATTCGTCTTCGTTCCTGTGCAAAATATTGTGGGGAATTTGGAAAATAAGCAAATAAAAATATATATGACACACAGGGCACATGCAATATCATGGATTTAATCATGACTGTGATTTGGAATTTGGTGACTTGGAATTCTTGAAAATATATTTTAAATTAACATACAGGTTATTTTATTTTATAAAACAAAATATCTAAATAAAACTAGATTGAATCAATGCATATTATATTATGCATGTACAAAAGAATGCACGAACATGCATGTAAAATATTTTATTGTGGTTGTAAACATAAATAATGGTTATGTTTTATATGAAATTAAAGAAATGCTAAAGAGATTGATTTGTGGCTCAATATATCGATTGATAACATTTCTAAATTAAACCGAGCCTATGTCATTTCATTACATATAAAATAAGAAAAGTGTATAAAATCAATACGAATATATTTATGCCCCAAGGTAAATATATATCATGCAATAATATATTTATTTTGTCTGGGGCTTTCTTTGCCCTGAAGTAGCGTGGAGATTTACAGTAATACACCGTCTTTTTCGCACTGATTAAAATAGCAGCCTGTGTAGAAATTCACCCAGCAGCCCAACCGAACCCGAGTGATTCTGCATTCGGTCGTTCGTTTCCTCTTTTGTGTCCTGCATTCCATCGTTCTTTTCCTCTTTTCTCTTCTGCGTTCCATCGTTCTGTTGCTGTTTTTCGTCCGCGGGTCGCGTCGTTCTGGCGGGGGTGTCAGGCCCCACTCTGCTGACCACTCACTGAGTGTGGGAGGCCTTGACCCACCACAAAAACCAAAACTGACCCCGTGTTCAAGTCCTACAGTGCGACTTAAAATCGCATTTCTTTATTTTCTACTCGATAGAAAAAAAATTACGACAAGACTAAAACACTTTTCGCGTTTCTCTCTCGCTCTCTCTCTCTCTGCACTGCAAAAAACCCCATGAGTATTTTAGTCTCATATTAAGACTTAAATTGAGACTTATTTCTTTGACTTTTTTTTGCTAAATAAGACCAAAATATTGAGGTGTGATAGCTTGACTCATTTCATGATTTATCAATGGAATAAGAACATTTCTCTTGTCAAGCAAACAGTAAATTAACGCAAGCTAATATTATATACTCGAGAGAAGAAAAAAAAAAAAACACTTAAGTCTTATTATAAGACTGAAACGCTTGTTAAGAGTGGTTTTTGCAGGGCTCTCTCTCTCTGCAGTGGTGTCGGGTCGTTGGCGAGGCCCGGGAGAGAGGGATAGAGAGAGAGAGGGGGTTCCCCCGGTGATGCTGTGCCAGGGTCCGAGCGAGAGGGAGAATGAGGGAGGGAGAGAGAGAGAGAGAGGAAGAGAGTGGCGGATCTTGGCTCGGTGGGGGACGGGGAAATGGCGGTTTGGGCAGCCCTCTCCTCCTGTGGAGCGCGTTCCAGGCTTGGCACCCGCCCCCCCCCCCCGGTCTGGGGTCGGCTCCAGACGGGGGCCGCGGCCAGGGAATCACGGCGAGGGGGGCGAACGAGAGAGGGAAAGGGAGAGAGAGAGAGAGAGAGAGAGAGAGAGAGAGAGAGGGGACAGAGGAGGCCTCTTGCCAAATGGAATCATAGTTTTCTCTATTCGCCTCCAAGATCGCAGCCCGTTTTTCTATTTTCAGACCAGCAGAGAGAGAGAGGGAGAGGGAGAAGGAGTGAGAGAGAGAGAGGGAGAGGGATAAGGAGAGAGAGAGGAGGACAGGGCGAGAGCGGGGAAGAGACCAGGATTCCCCTTCCCACACAATCGCGCCTTTCTCTCCGCGGCCGGTCTGCACCCTGAGCGAGAGAAGCCGCTAACACGGGGACAGTGTTTATTTTATCACGGCGCATTCATTTATCCCTCCGCCTCGTCACGGAGCGCCGTATCCCTCCGCCTTACGAGTCCCGGGTCTCCAGTTTGAGTCTCAGTTTGTTTATAAGAGTAAATTCAATTACACCAACAGTGGAGGGAGAGGAGAAAGACCTTGGTATTATTCTTTCTTTTTCTTTTTTTTTTTTCCCCCCGAGTCGGTGATCCTCTGTGGAGCCTGTGACCCGAGGGATGGGCTGCGTGTTTATCTAGAGAGCAGGGGGTTGTGGGAATCTGGAGGACTACGGGGATGGGGAGGCGAGGAGAGACGGAGGTGTCCTGACCTGATACTCTGTCATTAATAAAAGTACAAAAGCTGCTAAAACAGGTACAAACGCTGGTCTCTGGGGCGGTATCCTATAGGTACATAAAATAGCACCCCTAGCCAGCAATTTATAATTAATTTGTACACTTTTTGCTTGGAAATTTGTTGTCATTTGTACCCAAAGAGAACATTACTGTACTGTCAGGGTACAATAGCGAAATTTGATCCTTGAAGAACACAAATGTACCTCCAGTGTCACTTTGTTTCTGATTGTGTGCTGTACACCGTAGGGTGGGGAGGGGTCCAGCAGACTTTAGTTGTGAAAGGGGAGAGGTGGGATTGCGTTCCCGGGTGTGTCTGGGACCGAGGCAGGCCTTGTCACTCAGACTGGCCCTGCCTACCCATAATGCACTGCGGCGGCGCATGTGCAGATGGTCGCTGTCAGATCATACGGAGAGTGAATCACACACACACACCACATACACAAACACACACATCCATGCACACACACCACACATACATACACACACACATACATACACACCACATACACAAACACACACATCCATGCACACACACACACACACACACACACACACACGTACCACACACACGTACCACACACACACACACGCACAGACATTATTGTGTGTCATCAGGGCGATGCAGTACTCCTGGCAGAACTGGCAGTCCTCCACAAAATGACATCTGTGCCGAACGACAATCAAACTGACAACACGTTCAGTGCTGCATCCTCTCAGATCCTTCTGCAGGAAAATCCAGGCAGATTCTCCCTAAATCACAGCAGTCACTGATTTAGCCTTCAGAGTGGTGAATCTTTGCTGTTATTTTATTCTGCCGGTTCAGACTGTGAGGTTATTACACCACGGTGCTCTTACAGGCGATGGTTCCGATTGTGTCAGTGTGACCACACAACCTCTCCACGATGTTCCTGTGGGGTGGCTGTGTAACCGCAGAAGAAGACTAGAAGTGTGTTCGGACTTGTGGAAACATTGACTTAATAGTATCCCTTAATTATTTTGTGTGGGCATGTTACAGCAAAGAATATTTTACTGTTTTTGTTTTTTTTTTTAAGAAAGAGTTATGAGTTCAGTGTATTTGAACGCATTATAATAATATTGCACTCAGCCTTTTTCACTCTCTCTCTCTCTCTCTCTCACACACACACACACACACACACACTTGACCCTCTCTCCCTCTCTCTCTGTCTCCCCGTCAGGGCTACAGGAGGTCACCGTACACATTAGATCCCTGACAGCCTCAACCCCTCTCTCACAACCCAGCTATTTAGAGAGAGGGAGAGAGGGAGAGAGAGTGGGAGAGAGGGAGGAAGAGAGAGAGAGAGTAAATTGAAAGCAGCCCCAGGGCTGTATATTTCACTGTATCCCAGGGGAATGATGGGATTCTGCTTCCTTTAGCCTTGCTGGGAAAAGGCCAAGAACTTTTTTTTTCTCTCTTTCTCTCTCTCTCTCTCTCTCTGCCTTTTCCTCCCGTTCCTAGAAATTGTGGTTCATACCAGGGGAGTCTGCATGTAGGAGAGGGAGAGAGGAGGGAGAAAAGAAAGGAGGAGGAGGGAGAAAAGAACGGTCTCTCTCTCTCTCTCTCTCTCTCTCTCGGAACGCCGGCCCTTGGGCCCGGGAGTTTGACTTTTCCCACAGATTCCCGGGAACGTGCCGGAGAGAGGTGGCTTCGGAGTCAGCACTGTTCTCTCTCTCCCTCTCTCCCTCTCTCTACCTCTCTCTCTCTCTCCCTCTCTCTCTCTCTCTCTCCCTCTCTCTCTCTCTCTCTCTCCCCCGTCTCGCTCGCTCCCTGCATTGTTCCACTGCCATTCGTCAGTGCGCCTATCTCTCCACAACGCGTTACTGAGAGAGAGAGGGATGGATAGAGAGGGAGGGAGGGTGAGAGAGAGAGAGAGAGAGAGAGATATGTCTCTCAACTGTTTGTCCATGTATTTGTTCATGTGTTGAATGGTGTAGGTTCTTTCTGTTCTTCTCTGCACTTTGGCAACATAAGCTGTATCTTATCATGCCAATAAAGCATTTTGAATTTGAATTTGAGAAAGCGGGAGAGAGAGAGAACGGGGTGAGGGAAAGGGAGAGAGAGAGGGAGGGAGGGAGGGATAGAGCAATTTTTGAGTTTTAAAACTCCCTTTATTCGGTCATTGTTCAAAAACTGAATTTGCAGAACTTTACAAATCAAACCTAACAACAAACAATAAACAAACAGCCCCCAACAGATGGAGAGAGAAAGAGAAAAAGGGAGAAAGAGAGAAAGAGAGGGAGGGAGAGAGAGAGTGCGAGCGAGGAATGAGAGGGAAGTTGGAGTGAACGTCATAAACGTGTTTGGCAGGGGGAAAAAATGCAGAAAGATAAAAACGATTTTCCTTCTGCCCCTATTCCCCAAACGCACTTTCACTTTCAGGCATATGATGGTAATTTAATTTTTTGTTTGAAATTTCTCACTCTTTTCTCACTAAAATAAAAGCCTGAACTTAACGTTCTCCCTACAGTATAGCCCGTTTCCTCGGTACGGAACGACCTTCCTCGCGCACACACGTTCCCACCCACACTCCCAGGCGTAATAACTCTCACATTCTCACCATCTCCGACGAGATCTTACTCTGAGCTCAGCGCTCTCTCAGCCAGACACGGTCCTGGTGTAAATGTGCAAAATAGTCCCAGTGCCTCTTTCTCCTGGAGGAGTCTGGGTAATGTCACTTCTGCGGCAGTAGTGCAGGGGCTACACTCTCAGAAATAAAGGTACAAAAAGGTGCTTAAAAAGATACAAATGCTTAAAATAAAATTGTACCGATAGCCAGCAATATGTAATTCATTTATACCTATTTTTTCGCTTGGAAAACATACTCATTCGTACGTTGAAAATGACTGTACTTGTCCTTGGAGAATAAAAATGTACCTCCACTGTCTCTTCATTTCTGAGAGTGCACAGGTCCTCGTCAGGGGTCTGTGAATAAAAATGTACCTCTACGTCTGTGGGCTCGGCTGCACTCTCAGAACAGATGTGCTAAAAGCAACATCGAAAACGCGTCGTTCTGCTAACGCACCCCTGCGTCTAGTTAAGGACAACACATTCCGCGTTACTCCTGCGTGAGAAGTCTCTCGTTGTGACACATATATTGTATATTTGTAACACAGGAGAAGTAGCAACTGCTTCACAACTGGCTTGCCTCTTTGACAATATTTTCACCTTATTTAGCAAAAGGAAGTAAAAGAAATACAATTTTAAGACTCAGTATAAGACTAAAATGCTAGCTTTTTTGGGGGGGGGGGGGGGGTTGGTGTCCCCAGCAAAACCAGATCACATTGTTATAATAATGCTAACGAGCCAGACCCTGTGTTATGTCATCAGCTTCAGTGCAGCTGCTTGGGTTAATAACTTCACTGTGCCCGGGGTCTGGGTTTGGGTTTGGGACCAGCAACCCCCTGCCCCCCTCCGGAGTGACCTTGTGTGCTCTCTTACCCTTTTTAAGGTATTTCTATCTTTTACGGACCGGTTTGCGCAGATTTATTTTAAGTGCGGACGGCATCCCTAAACACAGGTCGTTACATTACATCCTTTTTCGTCCCCCTTTCCTGACCCTCGGAGAAGGCCGGTGTGAACAAGGTGCATTGTGGGAGGAAATAAAATGGGAAAACAGGGCCGTAACAGAAACACAATGGCCGTCGCTGCGGGGGGGAACCGTGTAGACAGCGCCGTCGTTCCGTACGGAGCGACGTAAACCCGAGGGGAGAAGAGGGCAGGGTTACTCAAACACGGGGACGGAAGCGCGGAACGCCGGCGGAAAATAAACTTGCCCGGGCGCCGCCATTTTGTAACCCGGGGGAACGGGAGAGCGTAGGAGAGAGAGACGCGAGTGTGTGACGGAGAGCGTGTGTGTGAACGCCACGACCCCCCAGGTCTGAGGACCGCCATGAAGCGTCACAACATGACCGAGCAAACCGTGAAACCTGTCACTCATTTTAATCATTTAACTATTATTAACTTATTAATATAGGTTAGGGTACTTGGGGGGGGCATTAACAGGGTGTTGCTACAAAAGGGCATGTGTGCTCAGTATAAATAAAGGATAATAAATAGTAATAGTAGTCAGCCGTCCTTACCCATCTATTATTGTGCTGTATGGTGTATTTTGTCTGTTTTTGTTTTGTCCTGTGAACTTTCCACAGTTCAAGTTCAAGTCCACAGTCCTAGAATAAAATTTCCCAAATGTACCCCTGAAAGTACAGTAATGTTCTCTTTGGGGACAAATGAGTGTTTTCCAAACAAATTAATTATATATATTGCTGGCTAGTGGAACAATTGTATGTACCTATAGGGTACCGGCCAAACATTTGTACCATTTTAGGCGTTTTGTATACCTTTATTTCTGAGAGCGTAACGGCGTATTTTGTTTGTTTCGTTTTGTGTCTTTGTTTGTTTTGTTCTCCGAACTCTCCGCAGTTTTAGTGCGGTTTTGGCCGGTTCCTATCCGAACGCGGGGCCACTTGAAAAGTCCCTGACTCCTTTCGCTAAATATTTAGCCGGGGGAGCGGCGCTCTCCCGCGGCTCTCCTTTGAGGGGCGGGAGGGCGGCGGGCGCGCCGGCGGTAATCTGCGGCGTTGAGAATCGGTAACATTTCTCCGCGTCTGGTGGAAAAGGGAAAAGGGGAGAAGACAGAAGACGATACTTGTGGAGACAATGAGCCGATCCCTCTCCCGTCACCTTCCATTGAGGGACGCAGAAAGGCAGGGTTTGTATTTCTAAATTAAGTTTCTCTCCGCCTTTATGGGCCGGCGTGTTCCCGGGCCCTGTGTGTAAAGGGCCTTTTCAAAGCGGGGTTTTAACACACAATTGGATTACAGCGCTGCTCTCGGTGAGCAGAGAGAGAGAGAGAGAGAGGGAGGGAGAGAGAGAGAGAGAGAGAGAGAGCAGGCACAGACTCGGACCTGGGAGAAGTACAGATGGTTCCGCGCATGCATAATGAAGCAGGCCGGGGCTACAGTCCCCCCCCCCCCCCCCCCTTTCCCGAAAATCCCAGCCCAGGGAAGCAGTCTGAGGGCCAGGGGCCACACTGTGGCCCGTCAACAACGCAACTCTTACATTTCGAGTTCAGCCAATCATGTCGCACCGCAAAATTTAAATAAAATAAAATAGTCTTAATAAGTATCTCAGTCTTATATTTAGACTTAAGATCTTTTTTTTTTTTTCTTTTTCATTTGTGCAAAATAATAATAAATAATACTGCCAATGAGGTTAGACAGTTTGACTCAGGATTTGCCACTGGGGTAAGTTGTCAAGCCAACTTGCTAACATTTTCTACTTGAGAGAAAAAAAAAAAAAAATCTTAAGTTTGATTACAAGACTAAAATGCTCGTTGAGCTGATCATTGTCTGCAAAGATGGCTGTCCTTGCGTATGTAGAGCGAGAATCCAAAGTGCCCCAGGACAAAGGGTCTCGTTTTCGGCTTTCACTGGAGCGGACAGTGCAGACAATGACAACGCGACTCTGACACGTCGAGTTCGGCAGAACCTGTCACAGTTTAATCTTGACAACGCCTGACTTGTCAGTTACATTACAAGTTCCGCAGGCATTTATGAGTCCACTCGTTTGTTTGCGTTTTCTCACGTACTCGTAACTCATGTGGTGTTTTAGTGCTGCCTTCACTTAACTTTTGTCATCATAGTTATCAGACTTCCTGTACATATGCTTGTATTATTATCTATAGCGTTATATTTGCCAAGGCAGATTTTTTTTACTGCTGCTTTTTTTTTTTTTTGTTCCCAACAGATTCATCTACAGGGTCCACCTAAGTAGTCACTTAGAGCACTTGGAACTGTACCTCCCTCTGGGGGTTTCAGCACACTTGTCCCTGGTTATGGTTTTTCACCTTGTTGCAAATAATGATTAATTGATTGCAAGTTGATTAAGTCTTAGAATGCACAGTTACAATGAAAATTTTCCATTTTCACTTTCACCCTGTCTGAACTCTCTTTCTGATCTCGGTTGAGAGCTGAATTGAATATTTATTTATGTAATTTCACTCTCAGGCTAATAACAATAAAGCAATACTGTAAACGGCGGAGAATTTATTTTTTGGAACGTGTTCTGGAGTAAAGGTCTGGGGATATGATATTATTCTGTGTGCACCAGCCCGGTCCAGTGGTGTTGGCGGTCCACACCTGTTCTGACTGGGTCTCACGCA
>NC_083763.1:4868989-4873989 GCF_963514075.1 Conger conger | reverse complement strand
AATGAGACTTTAGATCTTGAGATGAGATTTGCTTGACAAGTGAAATTTTCTTATTCCATTGGCAATACTTTCCTCGTATTAAGCAAAAATGCAAAAGAAATATGAGTCCCAATAAGTCTCAATTTAAGACTAAATTACTTTTTTTTTTAATTTTTTTTTTTAATATATATATATATAGTATTTGTTTGTTTTTTTGCCGTGAAGGACTATTGCAAACTTGCTTTTATATCCAGTGAGTTTTCTTCTTGATATGCCTCTGTTGGCTGATCCACAGTTTTTATATTTGTAGTCAAACATTTTGTAGTGTAGTTAAAGTGATGATTCTCAGCTTCTATTTCAGGGTTTTGTTACGTTCACAGTGCAGAAATTACAACATTTTTTAAAAATCCATATCCTGTTTCAGGAAGTACAGAAGCTGGATCATGAAAAAAAATCTTTGTCCCAAACATTATGGAGCTCACTGAGGTTGGTGTTCGAGTCTCTGACCTGAGAGGGGGGGGGGGTGAGGGGTGGGGGAGGGAGCGAGAGTGTGGCCTTAAAACTGCAGTAAAACTACACTGCAAAAAAACCCAAAAATAATTCTGTCTTAACACGTACATTAGCCTCATATTTAGATTTAATTTATTTTTCTATTACTTTTTTTAAAGGGCTGTTGAGGTTCAGGTCTCGAAAGCACGGCGTTAAAAAGTCGCAGTTAAATCGCGGTATTTAAGTAGCCATGTTGGAGGATAAGGTCTGTAAAGCTACAGTCTGTGAAGTGGCGGTTTAGAGGATGGGGGAGAGGGTGTAAGCTGTGAGGTGTGTCTGAAGCGCAGTATCTCCCGGCCGGGAGCCGGTGAGCCTGCCTGGATACTGTCTGAGCGCGGCGAGATAGTCCACCGCTATCGATCCTGGCGCGGCTTGGGTTTCACCTGAAACGGCCAGTGCACGAGTGCCTCTGGACTCTGTGCGGTCACACTGCTGCATCGTGACTATTAATAATCATAATTTATAATAATTCATTGCGTTTATACAGCGCTTTTCCTCATACTCGTACAGCGCTTTAGAGTGATGAGGGGGAAACTCGCCTCAACCGCCAACCAATGTGTAGCATCAACACCACCTCCAGCCGCAACTTAGTTTTCCCAGGAGGTCTCCCATCCCAGTACTAACCAAGCCCACACCTGCATAGTGACTTGCTGGGGTTACGCTGAATCCCACTGGGCACTGAGTGAGACCAGTTTACCGTGCGTACTACAGATCGTGTTTGTGGAAAACGGGGTGCGGGGGACTTTTGGGGAGGGCTCCAGTGTAGGTGTTTCAGCCACCCTTTAAATGAAAAGTCAACGGTAACAGTGCTGTAAAAACACTAACTCAATCACTCTTTCCCACAGGAAAATGTAGTCGCAATCAGTGTTTGTTCTTCATGTAATGTCTCATGTAGTGCCGATTTTCTTCATGTTATTGTGTTATTAGGGGTTTACAGTAATACTTTGTGGATGAATCGGGGCCAGCGTTAGTGCCGGTTCACTCTCTCATACACTTAGTGGTTGAGCCACATTCAGCAGCCCTACTGTGCAGTCTCTGGCTCGTGGATAGTCAGCGGGTGATGTAACCGGCGCTTGGTCCATATTTGTTCTCCGGTCTATGGTACACACCGCTGAGCGTGCCCCTCTGTCTCCTTTACAGACACAGGACAGTCTGACAGCCCGAACCAGCCCAGTGACGCTGACATCAAGGACCAGCCAGAAAATGGTGAGTTTGATTCCACTCGCTGCTTCCTAAACCAAGTTTTTTGTGACGGCCATTTTGTAGCCCTCTGTTGCCCCACAGTACCCCCACGGTAGTGATTGTGACATCAGCCTTAGAATGTTCAGTTAAGAACATTCCAGTCAATCAGCATTAGAATGTTCAGTTAAGAATGTTCAGCTAAGAACATTCTAATCAATCGGCATTAGAATGTTCAGTTAAGAACATTCCAGTCAATCGGCATTAGAATGTTCAGTTAAGAACATTCCAGTCAATCGGCATTAGCTAAGAACATTACGATCACACGTTTGTGACCTCACCCTTGAAAGGCTTAATAAATGCAAAGCTTCTGCTGTTGCTTGAAGCGGGGATGAGATTCACTCCTGCAGAAGAACCACCAGCTCTGTAGGCCTGAGCGCCCTCAGTGTTGTTGTGCGTAGACTGCAGCGTCACCCCCCCCACCCCACCCCACCCCACCGGGTGCACAGGGTATAAATCAGATTTCAGTTGAAAGGTAACAGCAGCTGGCAGACACATGCCCTGCAGGACTGGAGTAGCCTATCTCTGCAGCACGGAGCATAAACGGGCTGGAGTTAAGCTGAAATCGTTCATACGTGCGTGGACCATGCAGGCATGCTCCGGAGCACGTGTTGGTCCTTCTCGCAGGTGTAAAAGCCTTTCTGAGCGTTTGAGTAAAAACGCTCGGTGTGAACGTTCTGCCTCTGTAAGCCTGAGTGAAGTGATTACTCTAAGAGGATTGTGTCCGAGAGCTGTGTGTGTGTGTGCGTGTGTGTGCGCGCCTGTGTGTGTGTGTGTGCACGCACATGCATGTGTGTACGTGTGCGTGTGCGTGTGTGTCTGTGCATGCCTCTGTATGTGTGTGTGTGTGTGTGCGTGCATTCCTGTGTGTGTGTCTGCATGCATGTATATGTGTGTGTCTGTGCGTGCCTCTGTGTGTGTGTGTGTGTGTGAGTGTGTGTGTGTGCGTGCGTGTGCATGCCTCTGTGTGTGTGTGTGTGTGTGTGTGTGTGTGAGCGACAGGGAAACACACACACACACACACACACTCACTAAACCCTGTGTCGATGGAGAGGCCCAGTGGCTGAGCCCCTCACTGCTACCTGCCGTCTCCTTCATCACGCAGCCCACTGTATCAAAGGCTCCTGTGATGTATTAGATATGTGCGGGCCAATCCTCAAACGCCGTGTCTGGACGAGACGCTGGAGACGCTGGAAGGGGGGGGGGGGGGCCTGGCTTAGAGCGCTCCTTCCCCGGTTAGGAGCCCCCGTCCCTGCGCACGGGCGGACGAGACGCTGGAGACGGGGGGGGGGGCTGGGTTAGAGCGCTCCCTCCCCGGTTAGGAGCCCTTCAGCTCGGGTGATTTATCCGTCCTCGCCCGCTCGAGGTGTTTGCATAAACCCGGCGGTACATCAGCGGGAGGCGGCTCTGAGCTCTGAGCTTCAGCCAGGAGCCCTGCCGCCGCGGTCTGGAGCGGATCTGCCGTCAAACGGCGGGAGAAACGAAGACGAGGAGATGAGGAAGACGCGCGTGTGTGTGTGTGTGTGTCCCATACACACACTCACACACACACACGAGAGCCACGTGGAGAAAAGTAAAAAAAAAAACAAAAAAGAATCATTACGTAGAGCGTTTGCAAGCGTCGCGTGATTGAAAAGCTCCTCTGTAATATAGATTTGTCTTGCTTTGTTAGTTTATAACCACAGCATTACGGCTTTCTACATTTTCGCAGATATGGCCCATTTCACATTAAGCGGCCTGGCGCGTTGCCAGCGTGGGAAAAAAGCCGGCTTTACCCTCCGGTATCTAATCGCACCAGGGGCCGCCGCCGCCGAAACGTTGGCAGGCTTGTGCGCGCGCGGTTTCCCGGGCGGGTAGCGCCGGGCTAGCGTAGCCTTTAGCCTGGGAGCGGGCTGTGTGGGATGTTAGTGACCTGCAGAACGCTCACGTCCTCTCTGCTTCCAGGCTGGTGTCACCGTACCTGCCGTTAGCGTGCCGCTACGCTACGTCGCGCGCTAGGAAACGCGAGGGTCGCTGGGAAACGCAAGGGCCGCTGGGAAACGCGAGGGTCGCTGGGAAACGCAAGGGCCGCTGGGAAACGCAAGGGCCGCTGGGAAACGCAAGGGTTCGCTAGCGACGCGTTAGGAAGAGCGAACGTTGGATGTGGATCTATCTGCTAGGAGGCAGAGCGGGAGTGTTCAGCCAAAGCGATGGACCGCTTTGTAAACGTTACAACCGCTGTTTATAAAAATGGCTCACCAGTGCCAGTCACTTTCTGGCCGGCGGGTTGGACGTGCTTCAGAGGGCATATGATAGGCTGGCGGGTGCCAGCTAGGTCACAGGTTGGCCCCTTTAACACTGGAGCAAACACTGTTTCAGTAACAGGCCAAAGCTACTGGGCAGCTCCCCTCCCGACACTGTGACAGGGCTTTACTGCCTGGCACAGTCGAAGCTATTGCTTCCTGTCCCGTGAAAGTGGCTTTCCCTCCCGCACACACACACACACACACACACTCCAAGTAACCCTTTCAGGTGCGAGGTCACAGACCTACGATTCGAATGTTCTCAACTGAACATTCTTATCACAAACGTGCGATTAGAATGTGATTACCTGAACATTCTAATCACAAACGTGCAATTAGAATGTGATTACCTGAACATTCTAATCACAAACGTGCGATTAGAATGTGATTACCTGAACATTCTAATCACAAATGTGCGATTAGAATGTTCTCGGCTGAACATTCTAATGCTGATGTCACAATCGCTGCTGGAGTTATAGAACACTGACTTTGGAAAAAATTTAAAAAAACGTAACAAAAAAGGCCCGCTCTCTTAACGGGTTGAGGTTGGTGGAAGACAGGCAGGCAGACGGGTTGGCGGTTCGTCTCTCCCTCTCACATATGCGGCTGATCCCGTCGACTCCTCCCGGCTCTCTCCGGCAGCTCAGCTGAAGGTCACTCGTCCCCTCCCTCCCTCCCAAGCGAACGCGCACATAATCGCCCCATAAATGCCTGTGTGATTGTATTTTTTTATTTATTTATCTCATTTATTATTATTTTTTTTAATACGCTAACTCCATCTGTCGTCTGGCTGTTCCGCGGCGGCGGGATTAGGGCCTCTGCCCACCCGGGGCAGGCCTGGCAGCCCCGTCTCCCTCCTTTAACACCGTTCTGCCACACCGGCTACGTTTACCCCGCAGCTAAATACGCTGACTGTATTACTGTACTGTAATACAGAGTATTTAACGCGAT
>NC_083763.1:4856489-4858989 GCF_963514075.1 Conger conger | reverse complement strand
CTCTCAGAAATGAAGTGACAGAGGTACATTTGTGTTCTTCAATGATCAAGTTTCCAAAATGTACCCTGAACGTACAGTAATGTTCTCTTTTGGGTACAAATGAGTACATTTTCCAAGCGAAATAGGTACTAATTAACTATATATCGCTGGATAGGATGGATACAATTTTCTGTGCCTGTAGAATAATGCCCCAGTGACAATATTTGGAAGTTTTTAGGCACTTTTGGTGGCTTTATGTCTGAGAGTGTGGTATCGCTTTAGCATCGCTGAGCCAGCAGCGTCTCTACGTCAGCTTCAGTCAGACAGCCCCAGATATACATCTCTCCCTCTCTCTCCCTCCCTCTCTCTCTCTTTCTCTCCTCTAATTTATTCTCTCTCATTCCCCTTCTTTCTCTTACACCCTACTGCAAGCATACTGTGGCAGCAGAACTATGACAACTTTTCACAGATATCGCGGCATGCTAAATGAAGTTGTAATGAGTTTTTCGCTGTAATTCAATTTAAGGAGGACCTCACTTTGACACCCTTATCTACAGAGGGCCCAGTTATAGTTGACTTTTGATTAAAGAGAGTAGCAAGCGATAAGTGCTGTAGCTTCCCTGCAGACCGGCCGGACAATCACAATGCATCCTGGTAATGTAGTTTATTAATGTCCGGAGTGCACTGTAAATCACATAAGAACTACAAACCCATTGTACTTCCTCTGAGCCAAGCCGGCGAGCGAGCAAGTGTATGATTCATCAATTCAAATAAGAAAACATAAAAACTCCTCACAGACAATATCTGTGCTCATACAAAACAAACAGACTAACCCTCGGAGAGTAGATACTCACTTAGGGAGGTGAAAGCCTTGTTTTTACACGGAATAATGCATGACTTTTATGCATAGGTGCTTCGTCAATACGCACTTTCATTTTGCATGAATTTGATTTGTATCTGAAAATGTTATGTAATTTTGAGGAAAATAAGAAGGACCATCGGTGTGTCATAAAATACACTCTCCGGTGTTTTTATAGGTGAGAATCCAATTCTAAATATTGAATAGAGTGATGTAATTTTGTGGCTGTAAGTATCGGGTGATAAATCTCTGTTTGTTTTTACTCCAGCTAACTGGAAGCCTAAGGACGTTGGGGTTTTTTTTTGGGGGGGGGGCAGCAGTGGAGGGGGGGGGGGGGCAGCAGGGGGGGCAAACCTAATGCCACACACATGGAAAGTCCCTCAACTGAAATGTAACAATATCTGTCAAAATTACAGAACAGCTCATTTAGTTTGAAATGGAAGCAAACATCCACTTTCTGTCTTGTCTCTATCTGGTACACAGCAAATGAATTCCGCTGGTAATGTTTTGACAGTGTGGGTTTCTGAAAACAGCTTGGTGAAATGGAATAGATCACTGTGTTTGTGTGTGTGTGTGTGTGTGTGTGTGTGATCATGTGCGATTGCGTGTCAGTGTGTGTGTGTGTGTGTGTGTGCATGTACACGTGTGTGGGAGAGAGAGAGCGTGGCTGGTAGAGGATGTGCTTGTATGTGATTTATCTAAGTGAATGGGTGAGAGAGAAGAGGATCTTGAGGTGGCCATTGCGACAGTGCGCACACACACACACACACACACTCACACACACACACACACACACACTCACACACACACACACACACACTCTCAGCGAATGTATGACCCAGCTGGAGGTGCAGTGATTTATCTGAGTGAATGGGCGAGTGTGTGGAATGTGTGTGTATGTGTGTATGTGTGCATGCATGTGTGTGCGTGTGTGCGTGCGTGTGAATGTGCGTACGTGTGTGCGTACGTGTGTGCATGTGTGTGTGTTTGAGTGTGAATGCGTGTGAGCGTGAGTGTGTGTCTGTGTGTGTGTGTGCGAGCGTGTGAGTGTGTGTGTGTGTACAAGCGTGTGAGTGTGTGTGTGAGTGTGTGTGTGTGCATGCGTACGTGTGTGTGCGAGCGTGTGAGTTTGTGTGTGTGTGAGTGTGTGTGCATGCGTACGTGTGTGTGCGAGCGTGTGAGTGTGTGTGTGTGTGTGTGTGCGAGCGTGTGAGTGTGTGTGTGTGTGTGTGCATGCGTACGTGTGTGTGTTTGAGTGCGAGCGTGTGACTGTGTGTGTGTGTGTGTGTGTGTGAGTGTGTGTGCGAGCGTGTGAGTGTGTGTGTGTGTGTGTGTGTGTGTGCGTGTGTGTGTGCGTGTGTGTGTGTGAGTGTGTGTGCGAGCGTGTGAGTGTGTGTGAGTGTGTGTGTGTGTGTGTGTGTGCATGCGTACGTGTGTGTGCGAGCGTGTGAGTGTGTGTGTGTGTGTGTGAGTGTGTGTGCATGCGTACGTGTGTGTGTGTGTGTGAGTGTGTGAGTGTGTGTGCGAGCGTGTGAGTGTGTGAGTGTGTGTGTGCATGCGTACGTGTGTGTGCGAGCGTGTGAGTGTGTGTGAGTGTGTGTGCGAGCGTGTGAGTGTGTGTACGTGTGTGTGCGAGCGTGTGAGTGTGTGTGTGTCTGTGTG
>NC_083763.1:4821633-4851633 GCF_963514075.1 Conger conger | reverse complement strand
TGTGTGTGTGTGTGTGTGTGAGAGAGAGTGTACAGTGTGTCCGTACTGAGTGTGTTTGTTGCTGGTACTGTACTGTGTGTCTATATTGTGTGGCTGTACTGAGTGTGGCTGTACTAGGTGTGAACTGAGTGTGTCTGTAATAGGTGTGCCTGTGTTGTGAGTCTGGACTGAGTGTGTCTGTACTAGGTGTGCCTGTGTTTGGGTCTGTACTGAGTGTGTCTGGGCTTGTTGTGTGTATGTGCTGTGGGTCTGTATTGAGTGTGTCTGGCCTAGGTGTGTGTGTGTGTGTCTGTAATGTGAGGGTGTACTGAGTGTGTCTGTACTAGGTGTGTCTGTGTTGTGGGTCTGTACTAGGTGTGCCTGTGTTGTGGGTCCGTACTGAGTGTACTGTACTAGGTGTGTCTGTGTTATGAGTCTGTACTGAGTGTGTCTGTACTAGGTGTGCCTGTGTTGTGGGTCTGTACTGAGTGTGTCTGTGTTATGAGTGTGTACTGAGTGTGTCTGTACTAGGTGTGCCTGTGTTGTGGGTCTGTACTCAGTGTGTCTATACTAGGTGTGCCTTTGTTGTGGGTCTGTACTGAGTGTGTCTGTACTAGGTGTGCCTGTGTTGTGGGTCTGTACTAGGTGTGCCTGTGTTGTGGGTCTGTACTGAGTCCTCTGTGTTATGAGTGTGTACTGAGTGTGTCTGTACTAGGTGTGCCTGTGTTGTGGGTCTGTACTGAGTGTGTCTGTACTAGGTGTGTCTGTGTTGTGGGATGGGTGTAGGGATTGCGCCGTCCCTGTGGAAGCCACCGCAGTGCCTGTGAGAGTGAGACAGTAAATCACTCCTCTTCCTGCGCTCCGGTGAGGAGTCTTCAGTCAGCGACATCACCCCGCCCCTCCCCACAGCCCCCCCCCCCACCCCCCTGCTCTCCTCCCTGTGCTCTCCTCCCTCCACTCTCCTCCCTGTGCTCTCCTCCCTGTGCTCCTCCCTGTGCTCCTCCTCCCTGTGCTCCTCCCTGTGCTCTCCTCCCTCCGCTCTCCTCCCTGTGCTCCTCCCTGTGCTCCTCCCTGTGCTCTCCTCCCTCCGCTCCCCTCCCTGTGCTCCTCCCTGTGCTCCTCCTCCCTGTGCTCCTCGGCTCCTGCACTGCGGAGGGGAGAGCTCACACCTCGGCGGGAGAGTCTGGAGTCCTGCCTCCGCTCTCCGGACATTATCATACGGCGATATACAAGACCGCACTTAATGAATGTTGGCCTTGGGATTTGACAGGGGCCCTAAATTCCGGGCGCACTTTGCCGAACGTGGGGCCGGCAGACACAGGTGACTCCTCACTGTGTTTGTCACCCCTGGCACCGGCGGCGCTGTATGTGTCAGGCTCTGAGCGCCATCATATTACCTCTTGATTTAGGAAACGCTGTCACACTTTTCTTCCCCAGAACTCGACAAATGCGGCACTCTGGCCTTGGAAAGATCTGTTCTCCCTCTCCCTCTCTCTCTCTCCCTCTCTCTCTCTGTCTCTCTCTCCCTCTCTCCCGGACTGCAGTTCAGTTCCTCCCCTGTGTTCCGCTCCTTTAACCCCTGCACAAAGCAGTGGGACCTCTCCCCCCCCCCCCCCCCCCCCGTTAGGACCATACTGAACTAACTCCACTCTCTGTGTGCTTTGATCTGTTCCACCTCGGCAGAGTGGTATCCCAGCTGCCTCAGTACACGAAACCTGCTCGTGCAGGTCAGCTTTTTTGGGTCGTGCTGCCACGGAAGATTTCAGAATTGGGGGGGAAGCCCCTTTAGAAAAGTTGTATTTTGTGCTAACATCCACCATTCTGAGAGTGCGCTGAGTCTCCGTGCTTGATTTCTAGTTTGTTTAACAGCACTGAGTGTCCCAGGTTCAGAAAGGCAGCGTTGGTCACTGGAGACCCTCCTGATTAACCCTCTGAAGAGCAGGTTTTTTGGAATGTTTTTTTCTCCTAAATTCCGAGTTCTGAGTCAGTGTTCTAGAACCCGGTTGCTTTCAGTTGCCAGAGCCCTGATTGTGACATCAGCATTAGAACGTTCAGTTCTAGAACATTCTAATCACGTGTTTATGACCCCATACCTTAACGGGTTAAAGCAGAATGAGTCCTGTTTCTGCCCTGCTCCAAATTCCTGCAGCTACCCAACCCAGAGCTGTTTTCAGTGGTGCGGTTCTGTCTGTGTGCCTCAGCCCAGACCTAACCTGAACAAAAAACCCCATCGACCCGACCATCTACCCCCCCCCCTCCTCAACTCCCCCCCCCCCCCCCATCCCCTCCCGTCTAATGATGTCATACTTGCACAAACTTGCCGATCCCTAGAAAAGCGATCGTTCCCCCCCTCCCCCTCTCCCAGAAGAAAAGGAAAGTCTAGAGAGGACAGGGGTCCGGTTTCGGGCGGGGTGCCGGTCCCAGGCAGTCCTGTGCCCGGAGGACAATAGCGGCCAGACAGTGAGAATAGGGCCCTGTCGGGCGGGGTCGGACACGGCCAGACGATACGCCCCACCTGTGTCTGCGAGAGTGTGCACACATGTCCCGCCGGCGCGAGGAGGACACAGGGCCCCTCTCTCCGTCTCTGAAACTCCATCCCGCCGTCTCCCCCTGGGGACCGCGGCCGTGCATCAATAGTTAATTGATGAGGTAATGCTACATTTCTCCACACTATATTCACCCTGCCTTCTTTCTTCTTCTTTTTCTTGTCCCCCTGTTTTTTCTCCTTCTCTTTCCAAGCTGGATATAAACTGCGCGGCTCGCTAGCTAGTACGTTCATCTCAAGACAAGGTAATAAAACGCTGTTTACCACATTTCCTCCCCCCCCCCTTGGTGCCAGATTGAAATGGAGTATCTCCTTGTTGTGTCTCGTTTGTTGGTGTTGGTGTTGTTGTTGTTGTTGTTGTTGGTGTTGGTGGTGGTGTCGGTGTTGGTGTTGTTGTTTTTATTTTGTCCCGGTGAGTGTTCACATTCACACAGAGTGACGGTGTAAAAGGATGTTTGCTCTTGCAACGGTACACGGTGTGTTGCACCTGCTGCAATTAAACAGATTTTACACTTGTGCTCTTGCCCAATCGGACTCCCGAATGTCATTTACACCACGTCCATGCCCATGTAGGTCTTTGAACATAAAGATGCATTGAGCTTTTCATGAATAAAATACATTCTGAGACACGCACGCTTTGGAAGCTAAATTCCCTGCTGTAGAACCCAGCTATGTCGGCTTGGTCTGGTCAAGTTGGTCGTAAGCTGGTCTAGCTGGGTATGAGCTGGTCAACCAGCATGACCAAGCTGGTCCTAAATCTGGTCTAAGTGGGTATGAGCTGGCAATCAGCTAGTGCTGGTAGCTTGTCTGACAAAAAGATAGCTTGAGCTGGTCAAACCATATCTGGTTGGGGGCTGGTCTGAACTGGTCAACCAGCTAAACCATGTCGAGCTGGGAGCTGGTCTGAACTGCTCAACCAGCTAAACCATGTCGAGCTGGGAGCTGGTCTGAACTGCTCAACCAGCTAAACCATGTCGAGCTGGGAGCTGGTCTGAACTGCTCAACCAGCTACCAGTTAGCTTGAGCTGTTTCAGCATGGTTGATACAAAGTGCTGTAGCTGTTTTGTTTTACAGACCTAAGTGTGTGTGTGTGTGTGTGTGTGTGTGTGTGTGTGTGTATGACAGAGATCGAGTGCTATTCTCCTCATGTGAAAGTGTGTGTACAATGCATGCCTGTGCAGACATCATCGGAGAATGACATCAGAAGGGTCATGGCCGACACTGTGTTGATGTTTCAGTCATTTGTGTACAATAGCTAGTATCCATTTCCTGCTTCCTGTCGAAGTCGAGGTGACTTCCTGTCGAAGTTCATTATGCAAGGCTTTAGGCTTGCTTCACTTGTCTCATTCCTATCTTTGTCTTTTCTTGTTGTGCAGCTGTGAACTGTGCAAGGGGCATTTCATTGCCTTTGTTGGTGCAGTTTTGCTTTTATTTTTGTTATGGTTTATGGTTATAAAAATGTGGTTGTGTGTGTGTTCATACATCTGTGTGTCTTCCTCTGCTGTGGCCAAGACTTCTGCAACCAGGCGATTTAAACACGGACCTGCGCTAGGTCATTAAGATGTTTCTCATTAAATTACCCTGGTGTAAAATCCAGCTATGACCAGCTTGAAATGACCAGTTACCAGCTGTTTCAAAACATAGCTTGAGCGTTTTTTTTTCCGAAGGGTAGCATGTTTTTAGAAGGGTAGCCATCCAAAAATCGCTTCACATAACTTGTGTGTCATTGTGAGGAGCTCAGGATTAGTGTTGTCCGGTTCCCGGAAGTCATCTCTCCCAAGTTCACTGTGAGGAGATTTAGCGCACGGTAGGTGGCTAGACTCGAAAGGAAGCGTGAATTCTCCGGCAACCGGTCGGCGTACAAACAGGAGTCTGCACAAAGAGCCGTCGAAGGGTGTGATCTCCGCGACGTGGCCAGACGTTAACGCTCCGGGGTGGTATTGACACGCGAGTCTATCCGCCCCGTCCAATCACGCGGGCTGCTGTGTTGGAGCCTGGCTTTACCCAGAGTTCCTCAGGCGTGCGGCGTGTGGGCTGAGGGACGGACGTGTTGGGAGAGACGCGTTCGATGCGAGACCCGCCCGGCGGTTGCTGGAGGCCTGTCAGTTTGTCAGCGAGGAGGAAGAGGGGGGGGATGAGGAGGGGGGGAGAACAGGCGAATAACAGGGCTCTGCGCGTGTAATAACGTTTCGGAAAGGGAAAACGCTGAGTACGGCCGAGCTTTGATTCCGTCTGACAGAACCTTTTCAAGTGTTCATTACTCACTCTCAGGCTGCGGGGCCCTTTACGAGACACACACACCGTCAACTCGCAAGCTGAATAGATCTGGTATCTTTCTCTCTCTCTGTCTGTCTCTCTCTCTCCCTCTCTCTCTCTCTGTCTCTCTCTCTCTGTCTCTCTCTCTCTGTCTCTCTCTCTCCCTCTCTCTCTCTGTCTCTCTCACATAGCCAGTCTTGATTACAGTAGTGCTCACTCACTCATTAATACGTTCACACATCTTGAGTTGGTGTGAAGACTCGGCGACCTCGTTGCGCTCCACATCAAGAGCCCACAGGTCTAGACGCAGAACTTTGTTTAGACTTCATCGTCGGAGTTCCTCCGAGTTAGTTATTGACCGGAGGGGGGGGGGGGGGGGAGCTGCTGCTACCCTAGCTGCAGTTATGTTCTGAACTGAAAACAAACAAACGCAGAGGACCGTCCGGGGCCTAGCGTAGCGCACACATCAGGTCACGAGGTCTTTGAACACGGGCATGGCTTTTTTTCGGGCCGTGTGGTTTGACTCGGCCTAAAGCACCCGAAGGTCTCTGTAGTCGTCTCGCTGAAGACGGAGCGAGGGAGAGGGAGAGGGAGGGAGAGGGAGGGAGTGAGAGAGAGAGAGCGAAAGACGGAGCGAGACGCAAGATTAATGAGCGGCCGCAGTCCGCAGCGAGCGACCTCAAAGCCTCTTTGAGCCGCTCTTTCATCTCCTCCAGACCGGGGAGCGTGCGATCGTGTCGGGGATTCGCCTCGCGCCGGCTCGCCCGCCCGGTGCAGCCGGTGGAGCCCCTCGCCGGCCGTGAGGAGACGCGTCCGCCGCTTTAACCCCTCAGAGGCCTCTGGAGCTCTTCTCCAAAACGCTCTTCCCTCGCTTAGTCGTCCCGTAATCAGTCCCCGTGTCGCTGCCCCATATGATGTCATGCTGCCCCCATGTGATGTCATGCTGCCCCGTGTGATGTCATGCTGCTGATGACTCCTCGGCAGAGGAGATTGTCTTCATTAACAAAAAAAAATGGTGGGCTAAATGGTGATTACTTTGAACTATATGATACATTTCATGATAACTCTATGATAACTGTATGATAGCTTCTATGAAGGCCCATCTTTCCAATTTCTGTCGAAATGGATGTAGCTGAACAAGGGTGTTTTTTTTTTTTCAAGCTTGTTGGTCATTATTTCCTTAATTGTTTTTGAAGATGCAGTCAGCGTGGTTGATGGAATTTCTCGTGCTCACGGTAAACTATTTTTAGTGGAGTTGTAGGAGAGGAGATTGCGTTTTGAGAGAATGAAGATGTTTGTTTTCAACTTTTTGGCTGTTTAAACCGCAACCACACGGTGTGAAAGAGTAAAAACTGCAACATCGGATGTTCACGTACTGCCCCTTGTCATCGACGGGCCGCGATGGCCTCTTGTATGTCCGTCACCCTCAGACCCTGCCTTCCATCGACGACATAACCAGCAGCCAATGGACACTTCAGCCAATGACCCCCGACCCTTGACCCCTCAGAACAGTGACAGTGAATGACCAATGCAGGGTGCAGGACGGGCACAGTGTGGCCTCGAAATGTCTCCTGTGCCTGTCTGCGGTCTTACTGGCGGTCTGCGGAGGTCGGTACGAGGGCGGGGGGGGGGGGGGGGTTGACACCCTCTATCTCTGCCCAAAACGGGGGAAGGAGCCTGCTCTGGACGGACCTCACTCCCCTGAATGTCCCCACGTACCCTGAACACGGAGATCACACACACACACACACACACACACACAGCTCTGCTCCCTTGTACCCCGGCACATCTGAGGGCTCAGACTCCAGATCCAGACCTTTTATAAAAACCGAGACATTCAAAATCCCCCAAAAAACCCTGGAGCTTGGCGAATGGTGCATGCCCTTTTGGAATGCAAAAAAAACAACAAAAAAACGCACGTTTGCTTTATGACCATTTTTTTTTTTCATATAACTCAAGGACACGGGTCGGGATAGGGTGGGGAAAGTTTGGGTAGACAGTATAAACTTTTAATTTCTCTTTGGGATATATTGATTCTGGGGGTAAAGTCATTCAGGGTGTAATCTGGAGCTGATGCATTAACCTGTTTCTGGAATAGAAATCAGTGAACCTGAAATTAAATGCTGGGAAGCCAGTGGGGGGGGGGGATGAGGGGGATTGGGGGGATGGGGGGGGGGGTTTGCATTAAATCCTCAGAGTAAAGAACAGGCTTATTCTTTAGAGTGGGCCATGTTTACCTCATCCATTTACATTTCTAATCCATTGACATTCCTGACCAATGTCAATGAACCGCATATGTCATTCCCGTTTTTCTGCATCTGATACGGGTGGGGAGTTGTGTTGAAAAGTAGATGTATTACATTTTGCACCTTGGTCGCCCAACCCTGTTCCTGGAGCTCTGCCTGTCCTGTAGGTTTTTCACTCCAACCCCAACAAAGCACACCTCATTCAACAGCTAGAGGACTAGTCGTTGAGCTGTTAATGAGTGGAGTCAGGTTATGCCAAACTTGGGTTGAAATGAAAACCTGTGGGATGGTAGATCTCCAGGGCCGGGGTCGGGGACCACTGCTTTAGGGGAATGGGAGGGAGGGGGGCGGGCGGGAGGGGTGGACATATTGATAACATTTTCTTGCATGCCAGCCCTCTACTGACTCTTGCTGATGTGAATTAATCCATTTGGAGACTGTGTCCAGGCTGTGACTCATCTAACCCTGCCTAGCTGCACCGTAGACTATGGCTGTGAATGTCCTGTGCTTTTCCATTGGCCTAACCTCTCTCTCTCTCTCTCTCTCTGCTGTTATCTCTCTCTCTCTCTCTCTCTCTCTCTGCCCCCATCACCCTCCCACCCCCAGCCCCCCCCCCACCCCCACCCCATCAGCCCACGGATAAGGCACAACCCCGCCATTTACTTTATTTATTTATTTTTTTATCCATCCTATTTATTTATGCAAACATTAAAAACAAGACTAAAGAACTGTCGAGTCACTTCTAACCCATTTAATATTTATGCACACTACGCGTCCTGTTTCCACGCTTGCTTCTTCATCTGCGGAGACTGTTTAGGCCAAATTCCCTGTAATTTGTTTTCTGAGGCCGCACGTTACGTGAGCCTCCTGCCAGGCTTGTTTTCCGTACATGAAAGATTTACCGCGCGCCCCGATATTCATCGTGAAGACCATCTGCGGCTTCAAACACGTCACTGGAGAGCGAGGCAGGGTATTCTCAGCTGCAGGAAGTGCACCTGTCGCACAGGTGTGTGGGGTAGGGGGACGTATACCTGTCGCACAGGTGTGTGGGGTAGGGGGACGTATACCTGTTGCACAGGTGTGTAGATAGATTAGTATACCTGTCACACAGGTGTGTAGGGTAGAGAAGTATACCTGTCGCACAGGTGTGTAGATAGATTAGTATACCTGTCACACAGGTGTGTAGGGTAGAGAAGTATACCTGTCGCACAGGTGTGTAGGGTAGAGAAGTGATCCTCTCACACAGGTGTGTAGGGTAGATTAGTATACCTGTCACACAGGTGTGCAGGGTAGAGAAGTGATCCTCTCACACAGGTGTGTAGGGTAGAGAAGTGATCCTCTCACACAGGTGTGTAGGGTAGAGAAGTGCTCCTCTCACACAGGTGTGTAGGGTAGGTGGTGCGTACGGTAACCTGGAAGTGCAAAGTTCACTCAGTCACCATGGCAATTGGCCAAACTGTCGGGGAGGGGCCTGTCTTTCCCTCATGGGTTACAGTTCCACAGAGATTTTGATTCCTGCTGAAGATAGGGTCTGTGGTTGACGTAAGTTTGAGAGAGTTTACAAGTTAACATCCATGAATATCTCAGCTGTGTATTTCTGTGCTTTTATATGCTTGTAAAAAGTAAGTTGCTGGTGAGTTGCTCTCGTTTGAAACTACAACAATGGCCTCATTCCGCCAGCCAATCGAACTCAGGTTTCGTCCCAGGCTGTCTGCATGCGACATTACCGTTGTAGTTTGATTGTAGTAACTTATTAGCAACGTATTTGCTAAAGCACATACCAGCTTCAAAATTCATGGTTGAGATATTCATGGATGGTAACCTAACTTGTAGAACAAAATGTGAAGTGTACATTAACCGCAGACCATATTTTCAGCAGAAATCAAATTGAAATCTCTAAAGGGAAAAAAGCATTGGAAACCTGCCGAGGTAACCCATGGCACAAAAACGCTAACTCACTTCAGGGTTTTAGGACTACAAACTAGCACTCACTTCCAGGTTTTAGGACTACAAACTGTAGCATGCACTTCCTGACTGTAGGACTACAAACTGTAGCATGCACTTCCAGGTTTTAGGACTACAAACTGTAACATGCACTTCCGGGTTTTAGGACTACAAACAAAGCTGCCCAGTCTTCACACAGTGCACATTAATATACTGAATTTTTTTTCTCTAACACTTTATCCGAAGGGTCCAACATTAGAGATATATAACTCCTTCATAAGCACTACACAGCACATTCATATGCACTGCATAAGCATTCAAAAGCGTTTATGTCGATAACCGCAAGCGGGCATATGGTGTGTTATGTCAGCACTGAAGCAGCAAGTGTCACGACACACCGAGTAAAATTAAGATCCGTAGGCTGTAGGTTATTGACGTAAGCTGTTATGAATGCTCATGTAGCGCTTATGAATGTGCTATGTCGTGCTTATGAGGGGTGTTATATAGCTCTTATGTAGGACCCTTCAAATAAAGTGTTACCGTCAGTATCCTCAAAAGACAGGACTCGCAAAAACGTCACGCCGCCGACTATTTCTCCCCCCCGTCTAAAACGTGGATCTGGATTATACAACTACACCGTAAGCCATCCCTGAGCTGTGCACCAGTCCATTGGGCCCACCCCCCCCCCCCACGCACCTCCCTGACCCCCCCGCCCCCCCCCCTTCCTCTGCCACTCTCTCACCTGTGAGCCAGCCTGTGTCTCCCCGTGACCTTGCGTTATTAAATTGCAACTTATCGATCATATTCTTGCCAGGAATGCCGTCGCCCTCCTCATTAAAGAAGTCAGAGAAGTCTGGTTTCAGCTGTCCCCTGCCGTCGCAGAGCTCCTCCCCCAGAACGGCATTCACCCACCACCACCGGCCTGTCATTACAGGACCCAGAGGTGAGGTCGCGACCCCCCCCCACCCCCTGACCCCCCCGACCCCTGACCCCCGACCCCCGACTCCACCGACCCAACTGGGTCCAGACCGGCTCTGTCAGTCGGGAGGAGGGAGATGCGTCACACGCCACGCATCGCCTGTCTGTTAGCGTGTGTCGAGCCACGCGTACTCTCTCCCCTCGCCGTGAGCGTGTACGTACGCCGGTGTAAATGTGAACCGGCCCCGGGGGGCGGAGGGATACGTGTGGTCGTGAGGCGGCAGGTGGATCCGCTCTCTTCTGTTTCATCCTGTCTCCCTGTTTTTTGTTTTTGTTTTTGTTTTTTTTCGTCTTGTCGTTTATGTGGACGGTCGACGAGCGGGGTTCGTCCGAGCCCTTTCTTCCTGACCTGCGGGTCGTCGGGAGAACGTTTGCCTCAAGTTCTCGGTTCTTCTTCCGCCTTTTTGGGGGAAATAGCTAAGGCTAATACTGTTCCAGCATGAAGGCGTTGTAAATGTGAAAAAGATGTGCAATCCACACGTTATTTTTAGAAATCTCACGGCCTCTTTATTATATCCGTGTATTTTTTGGAAAGTGTTTTAGCACAATGAAATGCAGATGACCTGTGTCTGCCATTTTTGCGATCTCTCACTCAATTCAGCAGCGTTTATTACATCCTAACGGCAGTACCACCCACTGTCAGAGGGCAGCATTAAGGCTTTATCATTGGTTCGTGACAAGAAGTCACCGCAGGAGATATTTGGGCAGAGATTGGCCAAATTTGCTAATTATGTGTCGTGCCAGTCAGCAACTAAGAAAGGCATGCTGTTGTACGCCTCGGCCCTCGTGCTTCTTACTTCCAAGACTCGTCATGTTTATGACACTAATGCACATAATTACACACGAGGCTGAGGATGGAAAGTTCCAGAGTATCCATCGTGGATTGATTTGATTGACTCCGAGGCGGTTGATCCCGCTCGGAGCTGTGGAAATTTGAGCCGCGAGTTGGCAAACAGTCAGCGCTCGCTATCGAAATGAATCTGTCTCTCATGACATACCGCAGTTTTCATTAATTCCTTCCATCTGGTGCAAAAAAAAAAAAGAGAGAGCAGTGATAAAAATCTTCAAAAGTGAATATTTGGGAAGATTAGAAGCGTTCTCTGCAATAATATTTTGGCCTGAAAAGTTTAAAAGGCGCAGGCTTACGGACGAGGCGAGTGGGATTAGGCAGTGTCTGTAAGTGGAATCGCTGTCAGATTTTAGATTTCACATTTCGCATTTCGCATTTCACACTTACATAAAAGCAAAAACGAGGCCGAACACTAATCTTAAAGAGCGGTGCGGGATGGCATCTCGAGCTGATCGGCGGCCATCTTTGGCTTCTCCTTGGGCTGGTTCTCTGTCCCTGGTGGGCTTTGGGCGGTGGGTGTTGTAGGCGGTGGGGGGGGGGGACATAAAGAGAGTTGTGCTCGTTGGATTTCAATGGGATTCCTCCTGTCTGACAGTTGAAATAATTATTGTAGAACACTTTAGCTTCCCCCTTATCTCCCCAGCTAGCTTGTCTGACTCGCAGAGAAAACACGGAGACTACCTGTTGATGTCCGACTTCTCGGAGATTCAAAGAAAAAAGGTTTTTTATCTCCCCCTCTGGTGTAAAAAAAAAACGTTATTTTTTTTTTTTCTTCTCTCTTTATAATCCGCCATCGGATTGAATATCTTCTTCAAGGAAAGTTGGCAGCGGAGGGAGAGAGAGGGAGAAATCGGTGAACCAACGCGATTTGCAAAGTGGAACTAATCCCGCGGCCTTTCAAACGGGGCCCGCGCCCCTCGTGCGGGGCCCGGGACAAAGGCCACAGAGGGGCCACATATTCACCGTCCCGGATATGTGGCCCCCGGCTCCCTCCCCCTTCCCGGATTAACCGCGGGGGCCCACCCACCGGGAGAGACCTGCCTCACCCCCTGGCTCACTTTCCTGTCCCGCCGCGTAATTACGAGCTAAAGTCAGGACAGCCGACACTGTCCGCGTTAGCACGAAGGCTTTTCTGAGTTTCTGCGGGGAAGCTTTCGAGGAGTCCAATGTCATAAGCCCTTACTGCCTGTGAGATATGGTGAGAATTTGTGGCCGAACTTGGGGGTATCATTGAAAATGTTTCGTTTGATTTACAGCCGGAAAATCGGAGCTACAAAATGAGGTATCTCGTCTCGTTGGGATTGATCGATCCTTTTTTTTTTTGGAGATATGGCTTCTTAAATTATGTGTGTCTGACAGGAGTGGTTTTGAGAAATCAGCCTTCAAAGTTTGGTGAGAGATTGTTGCAGATTCTCACCTAGAAGTGACCTGGGTGTGAAAACCGGCCCATCAGCCACTGCTGTGAAGGGGTCTGAGCGGTGGGGACAGGATAGGGCTGGGGGGGGTCTACTAGGTGCAAGATTTTGGGAGGGTCTTTAGTGGAGGAGGGACCAAACACAAATCGGTGGCACTTTACACGTTTATCCTTAGCGTTATTCTGAGTACATTTGCTGACGCAGCATTTCCTCTCCAGGAGTGGGTGTGGTGATGCCACAAGTCCTGGGACCGTAAATTCTCCATAGCTGTTCGCTCTGCCTTCGTGTGAATTACACGCAGTTCACCGGCGTAAAGTCTCCCATACTCTCTGGCTTGCAAAGACATTGTATTGAATAGTAAGTGAAGCAGGCTGATCGTGTTGTATAAAAAAATAAAATAAAATAAAAACTTGTAACAGCAACCGGACAGCCAAGAGTGGCTGTTTTTGTGGTGTAGGCTACAGCAAGCTGTTCCAGGTTTTACTCAGCGCAGTTATCCGGCTAACTCAATAATCCAGCTTCATCAAATACTCCCTGGATCCTTCCATCTTGGCTCAGCCAAGACCTGAAGGCTTGTTTGCCAAAACAGGAAGTGATCTTTGGCGGAACAGAACAAGAATTAAAATCGGATATTGTTTTCGATCGGTGGAAGAGAAGAGAGAGAAGAACATTAACAATTTGCACATTATCATTGTGCTCTTTAATTTCGTAGTCCATGGCTAGCTATTTTCAAACCATACCGAGCACTAGTCTAGCTTGTAGAAGCGGATCTATTATCCTACCCTGAGTTTAGATGGACAGCGAAGTTTTAACTGCAAGTTACAGCTGCTGGCCTGCCAGGGGTAAGGTGCACATGTGCAAACCCAATACTTCTGTTGAACTTGTTTTGGGTATGTAGGCGGCCTGTAGCGTAGTGGTTAAGGTACATGACTGGGACCCTCAAGGTTGGTGGTTCGATTCCCGTTGTAGCCACAATAAGATCCGCACAGCCGTCAGGGCCTTTGAGCAAGGCCCTTAACCCTGCATTGCTCCAGGGGAGGATTGTCTCCTGCTTAGTCTAATCGACTGTACGTCGCTCTGGTTAAGCGCGTCTGCCAAATGCCATTCATGTTATGTGAGTATTCGTGTTTTGGTCTTGTTTCTGGCGATGTTGCTTGGTTTTACCATTCTTTACATGATAATGTAAAAAGAAACAAGCTGCCTTTGTTGTGTGGGCTACAACTTTACCCGCACAATAATTAATCACACCCTAAAGTCTTTGAGAGCCGTGCGATGATATCCCTTTAACCGCGCTGAGTCACATTTGTTTACTTGTGGGTTTTTTTATTTATTTATTTTTTTCAGCACAAATATCCATCAATACAGAAATGAATACATGACATGCAAGCAGGGCTATTTCAGTAATTGGCAGTCGTTCCCAACCACTTAAATTTAGTCATGGAAAAAGAATGATTTTTAGACATTCTGTTTGACTGCAGCCATTTGCATAATTGACGCAGGAAGCGCTGTGGCTCGTGCTGTTTCCCCGGGAAGAGAGCTGGTCATTGGCCAGAGGAATATGACTCATAATCTCAGACAGGAACGTGCCGGAATGTAAGAACGCAAGTGTCGGACGCCTGTTGCTCCTCACCGCCGCCGCCTGGGCCCACCTACGTTACACTGCATGACAGTTATTTTAGCTGATTCTTTTATCCAAAGTGACTTTCAGTTGATTAGACTAGGCATGGGGACAATCCCCGCTGGAGCAAGAGCAAGGTGGGGTTAAGAGCCTTGCTCAAGGGCCCAACAGCTGCGCAAATCTTACCGTGTCGACACTGGGGCTTCAACCAGCAACCTTCCAGGTGCTTCCATTATCCCTAGCCGCCTGGCTACATGCTGCCTAAGATGGCGGCTCACCTACAGTCTGAGCCACCATCTCAACACTGTCACCTCGCTGCGGCTAATTTCATTAGCGTGAGCATCGACTGATTGACTAAAACCCACAGCCTGAGCTGGCCAGAGGAGGACGGACTGCCCCCTTGAGTCTGCTTCCTTCTCAAGGTTTCTTCCCATCAGCCATCAGGCAGTTCCTCCTTGCCCCCGTTCCCCTAGGCCTGCTCTCGTTCGGTTTTAGGCCCGGGCTTTTCAACGAAGTGCGTTTGGACAATTGCTTGTAAGCAATAAAATACTATTACACTATAAACATAAAATGTTTTGATCTGTTAGCGCGGTACATAGCCACCCCACGTGATCGGGAGGGGATCGTAGGATCACGTATCTGGTGTACGCTACATCGCCGGCCCGTCTAACCTCCCCTCGCTGAACGTCCCGGGATAAACCTGAGCCGTTGTACCGGCGCCAAGTCCGGGGGCCCGAGCCTGATTGGTGGAAAGTTCCGGTGGAAGTTTAGCAGCGGCTGCAGCGTTAGTGCTTCTGCAGACTGCATTGTGGCGATGCTGCGTCTGCCCGAGCAATATATATTAGTCACTCGGGCGCCCTTGGTCTACCCAGAAGCCCCTCCGCTGCGTATCTGCGGTGAGAATTCAGATGGATCCCGCGTTTTATCAGATGGAGTGCCGCTCTGGAGTCCGGCAGTGGGGGGGGAGAGAGAGAGAGAGAGGGGAGAGGGGAGAGGGGAGAGGGGATGAGGTGGGACAGGGGAGGGTCCCAGGATGGGCGTGTCCCGGGGGGGGGGGGGTCAGCAGAGCTCCAGGCTAGCCTCTGCGGTGGGACCCGCAGAGCGACAGGCTAATTCGATAAAAGAGTCTGGAGGATTCAGACCGGCAGGGAGGGGGAGGGGGAGGGGGGAGAGGGAGGGGTCAGTGTTTGGGGAGGGGGGCTGGGGGCACTGGACTGCTCTCCCACTCCCCCCTGTGTGTGTGTGTGTCTCTCTCTCTCTCCCTCTCCCTCCCCTGCCTTTCTCTCTCTCCCCCTCTCTCCCTCTCTCTCTCTCTCCCTCCCCTGCCCCTTCCCTCCCTTTCTCTCTCTCTCCCTCTCTCTCGCTCTCTCGCTCCCTCTCTCCCTCCAAAGTTCACATTCCTGACTCGACTCGGCACAAAAGGCGGGACATGAAAAGACGGCAGAAAAGAAGGAGGGAAGAACGAAAGAAAGAGAGAAAGAGAAAGAGAGAGAGAGAGAAAGGGAGGGAAGGGAAGGGCAGGGAAGAAGCCGTCCATTCCATTATTACTGTAAATACTGTGGCTGTGCGGAGGCCTGAGCGGGCCCACAGTTTCCAGTCACCCTCTATTGACAGAGCCATAAATCAGGGCCCAAGTTAAGTGAATTACTGCAGCAGAGAGCTGTGGCTTTAACAATGTTTATGTAGTATCAGCTTACCATCTCCCCGAATGAGGGGCACGGGCGCTGATATTGGAAATGGGAGTGCGGAGTCTTATTAACTGCGCCGTAATACATCACGGCTTAAAGACCCAGCGCCGTGCGTCCGGGGCATTATACTAATAACCAATAACCCAATATTACCTCTTATTAAGAGCAAGGTAATTAGATTGTGCCGGTTACAATTAAATACTTGATAAGCCCGGGTGCGTTAAAGGGCTGTCAATCTCGGGGTGTGCGAAACGAAACGACGTCGGCGAAGGCGCGGATTCCTGCGCTGTCGATTCATTATCCCGATATTTATATCTGCCGTTTCCTCCCAAAAAAAAAACGATGGTAATGAAATGTTCTGTTGTGGCGTTTCATCGGAGTGGCCTGCGTTGTGTCTGTTCGGTGGGGAGAGGATACGCCTCTGGCACTTCCTGCTGGAGTAGGAAGCTTGTGGTTCTGCTTTCTGACATCACGGGGGTGACTTTTGTAAGCCCCGCCCATGCCGAGGTGCATTGTGGGAACCCTGTCAGTGGCACTGAGCTTATTCCAATTGCTTATTGCTCTTTATCTACTCCTAGCTGCACCCACTGGGAGGGGCTAAGAAAAGTTAAGATGGGGAAATCGAGAATGCGAAATTAGGCAAATGGAAGGTCCTTGTTCCTTTAAACATCAGGTCGAAACCGCGTCAGTTACAGACGTGGCAGACGGGGAGAGGTTCCATAAAGGATGCGCCGATGTTTTCTTACTCAAAGGAAAGATCGTGAGTTCCTAACCTCTACTCCTAGCTCCTAGAAGGAACATTTAAGGGGTTGGAATGTCCTTAAAGATGGAGGACCTCGATCGATTTCCGGGTCAGGAGCAAGTAAAAGAACAAAGTGGAGAAAAATAAGTGATTGGAATGAGCCCACTGCGAGCTGCTTCAGTTCCACAGCTGTGTGTGTGTGTGTGTGTGTGTGTGTGTGTCTGTGTGCGTGTGATGTAATGTAGGTCTGACATTTCATTCTGCAAGGTCCTGTACGAACTCGTATCACGCCGGTCATATCTGCCTCTACATACGGAGTGGTGAAAGTGTGTGTGTTTATGTGTGTGTTTTAGCCGTGTGTGTGTTGTGCGTTTCCGTTTCAGCTCTTGTGTCGGAGGTCTGTATGTGTGTGCCTCTCTGCATGTGGCCCTGCGTGTTGTACCCGTGTTCCTGTGTGCAGCACGCGTGTTCCTGGATGTTCCTGTCCTCTCTTTGCCCCTCCCTCCTGCACCCCCCCCCCCCCTTCCCCAAAACCTGACGTGTGTTCAAGAAGGTGAACATTGTGGTGAACTATGTTTGCAGGAAACAGATACTTTTGAGCAATTTTAAATGATCATTCCATTTAGTTCACCACCAACGCCTTTTTAATACAAATGGAACAGTGCCAGTTAGCTGATCCGTTTCTTATCTGTGATTTATTTTTAAAGGTAAGAACAAACATTACATTGATTAAAGTGCATTATGACAGCCAAATGATTGTCAACTTTTGTTCTCTCAGCGCTTTCCCCATCGGCAGCCATTTTTGTTTGGCGTGTGCTAGCTTTTCAAAATGTTCGCTAACGTTAGCTAACGTTCGCGGCTAACAGAAAAAAATGTGTTGCCGAATGTTGAACCTAACGTTTGCCGTCTTGAACCCACGTCTGCCCATCCCCCCCCCCACCTCCCACGCCTGCTAACCACCCCATCTCTCTCTCCCTCCCTCCCTCTCTCACTCCCTCTCTCTCTCTCCCTCTCTCTCACTCCCTCCCTCTCTCACTCCCTCTCTCTCTCTCCCTCCCTCCCTCCCTCTCCCTCTCTCACTCCCTCTCTCCCTCTCTCCCTCCCTCTCTCTCACTCCCTCCCTCTCTCCCTCCCTCTCTCTCTCCCTCCCTCTCTCTCACTCCCTCCCTCTCTCCCTCCCTCTCCCTCTCTCACTCTCACTCTCTCTCACTCCCTCCCTCTCTCCCTCTCTCTCTCCCTCTCTCACTCCCTCTCTCTCTCTCCCTCCCTCCCTCTCTCCCTCTCTCCCTCCCTCTCTCCCTCTCTCACTCCTCTCTCTCTCTGTCTCCCTCCTCAGCGAGTCCACACACCACGCCGTCGAGTCTCCACTTCCCGACGTCCCCCATCATCCAGCAGCCCGGCTCGTACTTCTCCCACCCGGCCATCCGGTACCACCCCCAGGAGACGCTCAAGGAGTTCGTCCAGCTCGTCTGCCCCGACAGCGCTCAGCAAGCGGGGCAGGTGGGCTTCCTTAATGTAAGAAGGAGCGCTTCAGATACCCCCTTTTCCCCTTCTCTCTCTCTCCCTCTTCCTGGCATCCCGTTAGCCTCCCTCTTTCTTACTCCAGCTGGGATAAAAACCGCATACTAGCATACTCCTCGTACTAAATCTAAGGCTGATTTTCTTTGAAATGTAGTATGAGTAGTGTGCTATGTATGGGATTCCGGACGCAGCCTCTTGTCTACTTTCTTACCGACGTTCTTTCCCCGTAGTTTTCCCTGTCTGTGACACAAACACACAGCATCTGCCATCCTCTAGCTTTTCATTACAACCCTAACTTGGCTCACCTGAATCTACTAATTAGCAGCTCAACAGGTGAGCTAGCTGTTGAATGTGATGTGCTTTGTTAGGGTTGGAGTGAAAACCTACTGGACCTAGATCTCCAGGAACAGGGTTGGTTAGCACTGCACTAGCACATGCCGCCATTACGTATATGCATAAACGGTGTAGCATACATGAGCGCGTGTTTTGTGTCGGCGTAGCTGTTAGCGGTGTAGCGTATATGAGCGTGTGTTTTGTTTCGACGTAGCTGTTAGCGATGTAGCGTATATGAGCGCGTGTTTTGTGTTGATGTAGCTGTTAGCGATGTAGCGTATATGAGCGCGTGTTTTGTGTTGATGTAGCTGTTAGTGGTGTAGCGTATATGAGCGTGTGTTTTGTGTCGACATAGCTGTTAGCGATGTAGCGTATATGAGGGTGTGTTTTGTGTCGACGTAGCTGTTAGCGATGTAGCGTATATGAGCGCGTGTTTTGTGTCAACGTAGCTGTTAGCGATGTAGCGTATATGAGCGTGTGTTTTGTGTCGACGTAGCTGTTAGTGATGTAGCGTATATGAGCGTGTGTTTTGTGTCGACGTAGCTGTTAGCGATGTAGTGTATATGAGCGTATGTGAGCATGTGTTTTGTGTCGGCGTAGCCGTTAGCGGTGTATCGCAGGTGCTAGCGGGCGGTGGGTTCAGCGAGGGGCTCTGCAGTGGGGGGGGTGTGAGAGAGCGCTCTCGCCCGCTCGATGTCTGCAGTCAGATAGCTGATATATTTGTGTCTAGACACCGAATCGATACCGAGCAGAGTTTCTTAATCCACGCTATTCATTTGCTCATTAAATCTGAATCTGGATCTTTCTCAGCTTGTGTACACACACATACGTGTGCACGCACACACAAACACGCAATTACGCACACACAAACACAGACACACACACTGAGGCACAGACTCGCACACACACACACTCACACCCCCCCACCCACCCACATAGTATCCTCTGACACTCTCACACACACACACACACACACACACACACACACAGTATCCTTTGACACACACACACATACACACACAGTATCCTCTGACACACACACACACAGTATCCTCTAACACACACACATACATATCCTCTAACACACACACACACACATATCCTCTGACACACACCGTTGTTAAAAGCTCATCTATCAGAGAGCTGAGAGCAGACTCTGGGCCCTGTTGTGACAGTACACTGATGTGAGAGTACAGGGAGTGTGTGCTGGTGTGAGAGTGGACAGGGAGTGTGCGCTGGTGTAACAGTGTACAAGGAGTGTGCGCTGGTGTAACAGTGTACAAGGAGTGTGCGCTGGTGTAACAGTGTACAGGGAGTGTGCGCTGGTGTAACAGTGTACAGGGAGTGTGTGCTGGTGTAACAGTGTACAGGGAGTGTGTGCTGGTGTAACAGTGTACAGGGAGTGTGTGTTGGTGTAACAGTGTACAGGGAGTGTGTGCTGGTGTAACAGTGTACAGGGAGTGTGTGCTGGAGTAACAGTGTACAGGGAGTGTGTGCTGGTGTAACAGTGTACAGGGAGTGTGTGCTGGAGTAACAGTGGACAGGGAGTGTGTGCTGGAGTAACAGTGTACAGGGAGTGTGTGCTGGTGTAACAGTGTACAGGGAGTGTGTGCTGGAGTAACAGTGTACAGGGAGTGTGTGCTGGTGTAACAGTGTACAGGGAGTGTGTGCTGGAGTAACAGTGTACAGGGAGTGTGTGCTGGAGTAACAGTGTACAGGGAGTGTGTGCTGGAGTAACAGTGTACAGGGAGTGTGTGCTGGAGTAACAGTGTACAGGGAGTGTGTGCTGGGCTGGTGTGATGTACAGTGTACAGGAGCGTGCTGTTTTGGTAATAGATTATGAACGGCAAACTGCGCACAGCAGCAGAATCCTTTATGGCCAGGGGAGCGCTGGGCCTCTCCTGGGGGTCTGCGGCGGGGGGGGGGGGGGGGGGGAGAGTCTCGCTGGGGGGGCAGGTGTAGTTCTGGGACGGCCCAGCCACACACACGCTGGAAAGGCCGTGTCAGATACTGACGTTGTGCTTACCCTCTCTCTCTCTCTTTTTTTCTCTCCTTCTCTTTCTCTTTCCTTCATTTCCTCTCTTATTCCCCAACCCTCTCTTCATCTCTGTACTCACTCTTTCTCATCTCTATCTCCCTCTCCCCCTATCTCTCTTCCTCCATCCTTCTCTCCCTTTATCTCTCTCTGAATCTCCCTCTCCCTCCCTCGCTCTTTCCCTCTCCCTCTCCCCCTCTCTCCTTCCCCTGCTCTCTCCCTCTCTCTCCTGCCCCCCCCTCTCCCTCTCTCCCCCCCTCCCTCTCTCTCACAGCCCAACGGGAGCAGTCAGGGGAAGGTACACAACCCCTTCCTCCCCACGCCCATGCTGCCCCCCCCTCCGCCCCCGCCCATGGCACGGCCCGTGCCCCTGCCCGTGTCCGACTCCAAACCCCCCTCCACCTCCACGGAGGGGGGGGCAACTCCCCCACCTCGCCAAGTGAGTATCCCGTCTCCCCCTCCTGCTTAGTCTAATCAACTGAAAGTCACTTTGGATAAAAAGTGTCAGCTAAATAACAGATTATTATTATTGTTATGAATTATTATGATTAACGCACACAGGAACAGAGACGCTCACCGCTCTATCTTTCTGTAGGCCAGTCGGGAAGTTTCTTCCGTTCCTGAGTTCCCTCGGTAGATTCCTGTGCTTTTTCCTCGTAGGGATTCCAATTTCTGTCAAACATAAGGTCCGTGGTTAACATACCCTTTAGAGTGTTTCACGTTTTGTTTATTACGAGTTAAATTACAACCATCACAACATCTCAGATGTGTGTTTCTCTGCTGAAATGTGCTTTAAAAAAAAGCAGGATGCTAACAAGTTGAAGCCACAACAATCTTCATATTTCACCCGGCACCACTGAGGTTTGCACCACACCGCCTGCAGGCAGCATTACTGTTGCACTTTCAATTTAGCAACTTGTTAGCAACATGCTTTTTTTAAAAGCACATAACGGCATGTTTGAGGTAATTGTAATTAATCTCTCGGAAACAAAAACGAAAGTGAAACTCGCTTAAACGTACGTTAACCAGAAATCAATATCCCTGTGGAGGGGAGAAAAAGCATGGGAAATCTGCAGAGGGAACCCATGGCTCAGAAATGCTAACTCTCCTCTGGGCCTCAGTACCACAAACTGTAGTACTGCGTACCGAGCAGGCTGCAGCCTCCAGAGTCCATACAGTCACAGGCCTTAGCGGTTAGCCGACCCCACCGGTGGGGAATTTGTTCTTTACGCCAGGGGAAAACCGTAGACCGTACGTCCAAATAATGTCCCTGCGAACAGGTTAAGTGGCCCCTGAAACAAGCCGGCCCCCGCGGGGGTTGCCCGTCTCGCCGTTGAGTTTGAGGATTTATCGCGCGTTTGCGCCCGACTGTTTAAGCGAGGGGAGCCTAAAATGGCCGCCATTAGCCCCGCTCCACAGGACTGCTGGTAGCCTCCGGCGCGCCTGACCTTCTCCCACAGCGCGCCCGCTCTCGACTGTGGATAATGAGCGTTGGGAATGACCCCTGTGTGTGTCTCTCTCCCCCTCTCTCCTCTCTCTCTCTCCTCCCCCTCCCTCTCTCTCTCTCCCTCCCTCTCCCCCCCCTCTTCCCCAAACCGCAGCCTACTCCACGCCCACCACGTCCCCGGCCCAGCGGTTCGTCAGCGTGGGCCCTCGAGATCCCAGCTTTGTAAATATCCCTCAGCAGCCTCAGGTGAGCGCCCCCTACTGGCGGCACGCAGACACCGCACCTCTCCAGGCATCTCCTTCTCTCTCTCTCTCTCTCCCCCTCTCTCTTTCTCTCCCTCTCTCTCTCTCCCTCCCCCCTCTCTCCCTCTCCCTCCCTCTCTCTCTCTCTCTCCCTCTCCTTCTCTCTCTCTCTCTCTCCTTCTCTCTCTCCCCCTCTCTCCCTCTCTCCCTCCCTCACTCTCTCTCAGTTTAGGTGCAGTATGCGTGAGCTGCACTAAAGGGCTGATTTATGGGAGCCATAATCTTCCTGGCCCGCGAGCCTCACGGAGAACTGCCCCCCCCCCCCCCCCCCGCCCCACTCGCTGACCCCCCCATGTCCCCCCTCCCTCGGTGATTTTATCTCCGCGCCTGGCGCTCAGGATGCACGCTCCGACGCATGTCGGCGAGCGAGGGGAAGCCACGCTCGCCCATCACTCTCTCTCTCACTCTCTCGCTCTCTCGCCCGCCCGCCCGTCCGCTGCAGGTGCTCATGGGAAAGGATGAGTCCCCCGCGAGAGCCCCTCCCTCTCCTGCTGACTGCTTCTGCTGCGCTCACACACTGCAACAAAAAAAAAAAACAGCAAATAATCCATCTCAATAAGTACTTTAGTCTTATATTGAGATTTAACATCTTATTTATTCAACTTTTTTTTTTTGCTGAATAACACACAGGTGTTGCCAGTGACGTGATACAGTTTGACAGTTGGCGTGAGAAAATTTAACTTGTTAACTTTTCAAGAAGAGTGATTGAAGACAATCTGAGAAGCTAGAAGCTACTTGAGAGAGAAAAAAAAAGTAAGATTTTAAATCTGATTATAAGACTAAAATTTAAGACAGAAGTTTTAAGACAGACTTAGGACAGCCAGCCAGGTTAGTGCCAGCCCTGCGACCCTATTCGCCAGTTCTGAAAAACTCTGGAACGGTTTCTGGAAAGTCTCTCCAAATCCAAAATGGCTGCTTTTCCTTTCCTCTCTGATTAGCCCCGATAGAAGCCCCGCTTTACTGGAAGTTACGCAGACGACTGTTTGTTTATCGAACTGACCGGCCATTTCAGCTGGGCAAAGGTCACACACAGTGAAATAATCCCTCGCCGACCGCCAGTGGACCCGCAGAGAACCAACACAGTCTCAGGGCCGGCCCGGTCGTCAAGCATAGCAGTAGCAGCATTCAGAGAAGTACAGTACAAAGTCCGTCTAAACACATGTTTTAGTCTTGTAATGAGACTTAATTGTTTTTTTAAGTTCCTTTTTGCTTGACAAGTGGCATTTCTTTACCCCATTGGCACGTCTTGAAATGGGTCAAAAACTCTCACCTTCACAGGCAATCTTTTGTCTTACTGTATTTAGCAAAAAGAAAGTAAGAAGAAATAAGATCTTACATCCAAATGTAAGATTAAAATACTTGTCGAGATTGACTTCCTTTTTTGGTTCTGGCAGTGCTCCGTTGCCCTCAGATCCTCCCAGATAAAGCAGCTTTCCTGGAAATGACGCCTGTTTGTTTATGAAACTGACCGGCGCTTCACCCCGACTGAAGGTCGCGCAGTGAAACGATCCCTCTCCCTTGACCCACTAAACCCACGTCTGAGAGCTTGGCCGGTCACCAGGAACAGCCACGGTGTTTGCAGGCTGGTTAAATTAGTCATTTGGGACAATATGGACCCACAGCAAGAAGGTCCTGGGTTTGAATCCTGGAGCTGGATTTCTGTGTGGACGTGGGCTTCCCCCCAGGTACTCCGGTTTCTTCCCACGGTCCACAGACCATGCAGGTTAGGGGGTGATCGGAGATTGCCCCGCGGTGTGAATGGTGCGTGTGCCCTGCAATGGACTGGCAAACTCTCCAGGGTGTATTCTCACCCAGTGCATGCTGGGATAGCCTCCAGCACCTCCCGCAACCCTGACGAGGAATAAGCAGGTTAGATAATGGATGGATGTACACACTCAGGAGAGTGATAGTGGAGGTACATTTTTGTTCTTCAAGGATGAAATTCCCCAAATGTACCCTGAAAGTACTGTAATGTCTTCTTTGGGTACACATGATTATGTTTTCCAAACAAAAAAGGTACAAAGTAATTATATATTGCTGTTAGGGGTGCAATTGTATGTACCTCTCGGGTATCGCCCCAGCAACAAGCGTCTGCACCTTTTAAGGCACTTTTCATATCTGGGATGGAGAGAGAGGGAGAGAGGAGAGAGAGAGGGAGAGAGGAAGAGAGGGAGGGAGGGAGAGAGAGAGATAGAGGAAGAGGGAGAGAGGGACGGAGAGAGGGAGAGGGAGAGATAGAGGAAGAGAGGGGGAGAGATAGAGGAAGAGGGAGAGAGAGAGAGGGGGAGAGATAGAGGAAGAGAGGGAGAGAGAAAGGGATGAGAGAGAGGGGGAGAGAGAGGGAGAGATAGAGGAACAGAGGGAAGGAGAGAGAGAGGGGGAGAGATAGAGGAAGAGGGAGAGAGAGAGGGGGAGAGATAGAGGAAGAGAGGGATGGAGAGAGAGGGAGAGAGATAGAGGGACAGGCAGGCAGGGTGTGAGCTGGGCTGTGTGATGTGTTGGGTGTGGTGTGTTGGGTGTGATGCGCAGGGCGTGTGCGGGGTTGTGTGTGTGTAGTCTCCTGCGTGTGTGTGTGTGTGTGTGTGTGTGTGTGTGTCGGGAGGGAAGCGGGGTGTCAGAGCAGCGTGTCCGGAGCGCGGTTCAGCCCCACGTCGATTTATCGACCCCGTCACGCGCCGAGAGACAGGCCAGGCCTCCCCGGGAGGAGCGGAGGCAGGTGTGTGTCAGAGAGGGGGCGGGGGGGGTGTGAGTGACGGTTATTATTTACTGTTCGTATTTATTTATTTACCCCGTCCCTCCCCGGCCGCTCCCCATCCCCGGTGGCTAGCGCCACGCTAAGCGCTAAGCCCTTTGTTCCGGGCCCTATAGATCCTGCGGTGTTTACTCCACGGCTCAGCTCCGCTCCGCTCTGCATTATTAATTGTGGGCGAAGGCTCTAAGGCCCCGGCCGCAGACCCCCCCCCCCACACCCCCAACAGCCCCCAACCCTGCGCTCAACCCACCGCCATCGATCTCCCCTTTGGGCCCCCCCCCACGCTAACTGTCCGACACCCGGCTCCACCCAGCCCTTCATCACCTCCCCCTGGGCTGCCAGGTTCTGCTCTGCCTGTCCTGCACATGTCCTGCACGAATTTCTGTCAGTTAGCCAAGTTAGTCTTCGGAGTTCCATTTCGGCAGAAGACCCGAGACTTCAGGTTGGTGTTGTGCTGAGTTTAAGCCTTTGAAGAGATTCAGAACATTTTTTTTCTCCCCAAGTTCTACATCAGTATTACAATGTCCAGTAAAGAATATTTTAATCACACATTTGTGATTAGAATGTCCAGTAAAGAACATTCTAATCTCTCATTTGTGATTAGAATGTCCAGTAAAGAACATTCTAATCGCTCATTTGTGATTAGAATGTCCAGTAAAGAACATTCTAATCGCACATTTGTGATTAGAATGTCCAGTAAAGAACACACCTGAAAGGGTTAAGAGCGGTTAGTACTCTGGTCCTTACTGAAGCCCAAAATAGGCAGTGCAGATGGACAGAGGGAGGGAGGGAGGGAGAGAGAGAGAGAGAGAGAGAGAGAGAGAGAGAGATCAGCGCATTAAAAGAGACTGACCCTCAGCGGGACAAGCCTCTCAGTGCCACTCTGCTTCTTAACCGCTCAAAAAAACCCTCCCCAGAGATTCGGGGGACAAAAGTTACCCCACGGGGGCAAACAGCAGAGGGGGAGAGAGGGAGGATCGGAGAGATGGAGGGAGAGAGATAGCGAGAGAGAGAGAGAGAGAGAGAGAGACAGGACTGTAACAGTAAACATTCCTGCCTCTCACACCCCGGTAACAGAAGCGGAGACTCGGCGTGGCAGTCCTAAGGGGCGGGCGTTTGGGAGGGGGGGGTTTGGGAGGGGGGGTTAATGGGTTGGTAGAGCCTCGGGCATAAAAGAGGGGTGGTGGGTGGGTGGCACAGCGCCCGCGGGTCAAACCGCTCCAACTGCCATGGAAGACGCTGACGGTTGCCCCCTGAAACGGAGCCTGCCCACGGGGGGGAGGGGTTCTCCCAGACACCCCCTGCTCCAGACGGGCCGACCCCCCCCCCCCCCCCTCCTTTAATCCAACAAAAGCATTCCAACGCACTCAGACGCCGTAGAGTCTCATAGTAACCGCGCACTTCAGACCAGACAGTGCCCGGCCTCCAACCAGTTCGGCGAAAGTGCTGAAGCCCTCGTTTTCCCCCCAACTCTTTAAAACAAAACCCAAAAAAAAAAAATCAATAACGCCTTTCATAATCCAATTAATACTTAAAGACGGCTGTGAAATTATTTCATTATTTCGGTGCGCATTATTTCCGCCTGCGCTCTTACGCTTGCGTTTACAGTGGGCGCCGTCAATAAACTACAATAAACTATAGGCAAGCAAAAGTTGTTCCCACAAACACACACACACACACACACACACACACACACGCAGTCTTTAGCTGAGCTGGAATCTGCTGAAGCCGTGTCTTTTGTTCTGTGGTAAGTTACTGTGTGATAATGGCCATAACGCACCGGTTCCTGAGCAGTGTTCCTTAATCAGAGCGAACCAACGGAGGGGGGGACGGCGGCGTCCGCGATCGGGAGAGGCGATAGGGAGACCCGGCAGGCAGTGCGCCGGTTCCCCACTGCGGCGTGTGACTCACACCGGCAGTAAATCGGCCTGTGGAGATCGCTAGCAGGTCTCAGGCACTCTGCGCTTTTTATTCCCCGCCATAAAAGCTAACAGGGAGAGGAGATAACCGTCTGTAATTGACTCTCGCGCTTGATGTCAGTTTGCTCCGAGTTAAGTGCGCGCCGTTGTCGCGGTTTAAATGTTAGTTACGACGGTTGTTGAAGCTGCGACCGCAGAATTACTAATAATCATCATCATCGTTCCCTTTATTAACAATGGCTTAAGGGCTTACCGCAGGCACTGTTGGGTGTTAAGGATAATTTCAGGAGTGATGGATAGGTTTTTTTTCAGCAATACGTTTGAGTAGTTACTTTTTTGAGAGAGAGATAAAAAGGTGTTGCTCAGTCAGGAGCGAGTGTGTGCCAGTTTGTATATTCTGTCTCCCGTGCTGAGTGGATGCTGTTCCGATACTAACCAGCAGGGGGCATTGCTAATACCTAGTTACTTTTTTATTAATGACCCGACGTTAATTTCCTGATTTCTTACTGTTTTGAAACCCACACGATAGCTGGCAACGCGCTCCTCCCCGAAGCACAAGCGCGAGCTATGGCAGCGCGCGGCGCGCAGTCACGCAGCCGCCTCAGATACTTTTCGGATAACGTCAGTTTTTAAGGCTGATTATTATGATTTATTATTATTAGCCTTTGCGGTATTATCGCGGCTATTATTTTATTATTACCGCAGGTCAGTCCCATCAGAGACGGCGGCGCGGGCGGGGGGCCGGTGGTGCTGCTGCCGATTGCTTGCTGATTTGAAATATAAATAAATAATGTAGTAAATGTCTCCCCGGCCCGGCGGGAGCAGTAAATGGCGGGGCCCGGCGGTGGGGAGATGGGTTTTATACGCGCGACTCTCCCCGGCGAGCCTGGTTTGCATTACATGAGGTAGAATTCCTCGGAGATGACACTCATCTGCCGGCACTTTAGCCCGGGCCCTGAGTCAGCACTTCTGCGCCTGATGAGATTACTTGTTCCATTGACAGGGAGTTAAAGAAACAGCCAGAGATCTCCCCCTGCTGCGCGGTGTGTGTGTGGGTGGGGGTGTCTCTCTCTCACACACACACACACACACACACACACACACACACATGCAGACCCCCCCTCCTCCCTCCCTCTCTCCCCCTACATCATTTAAAGCCAGTTTCACCTTGAAGGTTTTCAGGGAGGACAGTAAAGCTGATGAGGAGAAAGAGTGCGTCTATAAGGACGGGAGCGTGATGTACAGTACGCGGGCGGGGTGGGGGAGTGGGGGGGGGCGTAACCGCGGACACGGGCAGAATCGCAGCGCAGTACCCTCCACCACTCCCGCGTCTCGTTCATAATCGCGATGCAAATGGGGCCCCGCGGAACTGCGGGTATCGATTAAGTGCGTCTGAGGGGCGAGTTTTCCGCAAAGGGGGGCGGGGGCGGGGGCGGGGGGGGCTGTTCTGTGCCCCTGAGTGACTGAGACACCGTGTCCCAGGACATGCTGTACTGTACTGTCCCGGGTGCGCTGTGCTAACCGCCGCTAGCTTTAGTGCATATCCTCAGGGCGCTGATCTTAACGCCGCGCGCGGTCGTTCAGAGACATCCCCCTCCCCCCTTTAGCAGATATAACCCCCCTCCCCCACCCACCCCTCCTAGTGTCAGGGCTGTCTGTCTGTCTGAAGCTTAGATCCTAAAAATCTGTGGGAACTCAACAGGTAGGGCCAGTTTGATACGCCATTGACCCCCTCAAAGGTGTGAGATCGCAAATGTGCAATTGGAATGTTTTGGAGTGCTTAAAATTGTATTAATTGTATTTCTTTGACTTTTTTTTTTTGTTGCTAGATAAGACTGAAACATTGCCAATGAGGTAAGAAAGATTTAAAGATTTCGCCAATGGGGTGGGAAAATTTCACTTGACAAGCAAGAAAGTATCCTAAGACGAGCAAAAATGTTCTACTTGAGAGAGAAAAAAAAAAATCTGATCTTATTACCGGACTAAAACACTTGTTAAGATGCTCACTTCGGGCCGGATGGGAGAGGGTTGGTGTTGTGACACCAGAAGGAGGGTTTTCGAGACGGGGATCGACGGACTGTGCGCGGGAATCGCTGACAGCCAGACCCCAGCCTGAGCGGAGGTTCTGGTTTCGGCCCGGGCGGGAGGGGGTGTAATCACCAAAACCACAGAAGAAGAAGCGTGTATTTATTTTTACCGTCGTCTGAACGAGAGGCAGGAGGAGCAGGGATTTGTGGTTTCACGTCTCATTTTCCCAGCTGTGAAGGACATCAGAGAGAGAGGGAGGAGAGGAGAGGAGAGAGAGAGGGAGAGAGAGGAGAGAGAGGGGGAGAAGAGGAACAGAGCCTCTGTAATGCATGTGGTCGCCTCCTCTGCCAGTGACTTTTTTTTTTTTTTCACCAGACCGCAAAAAACAAAAAAAAACAAAAACGGCGCTGTTCCTCCCTGCCATAGAGGGACAGGCCCGGCGCTATGCTCAATGCCACCAGCGTGAGGCGCTGTGTGTGTGGAAAAGTCAGCTGCCGCACACTCTCAGACATAAAGGTGTGAAAAGTGCCTAAAGAGGTGCAAATGCTTATCGCTGGGGCGGTACCCTTATAGGTACATAAAATTATACCCCTAGGCAGTAATATGTAATTAATTTGTACCTTATTTTTGCTTGGAAAACATACTTATTTGTCCCCAAACTGAACATACTGTAGTTTCAGGGTACATTGGGAAATTTGAGCCCTGAATTAGTGAATTTCTGAGATTGTACCGTACTGCCCACTGCGTGCCCCTGTGCCAGCGGACCTGTCACTCCTGCGGGGGGGTGGGGGGGGCGAACGGCACCTTCGGACACCCCAGAACCCAACCAACAGGGCGAAACACCCGGCTTCTGCTCCCATCCGACACCCTGCGCCCAACACCACTCCTCTTCACCCTCTGAAGACGAGGCTTTTAAAATGTTTTTCAACACTCTTTAAGTCAGAACTAAGTACCAAGAGTGGTTGTGGCGTCATTAACACTACGTTTGAGTTATTTACTGTTACCAAGCGACTTACAGTCGATAAGGCCAAACGGGGCCAAACAGGGGCCAACGCACCCTGGAGCAAGGCGGGGCTAAGGGCCCAACAGTGGCTCAAGGGCCCAACAGCTGCACATACATTATCGTGGCTACACTGGGGCTTGAAGCACCAGTACCCCCTTGTCCCAGTCAAGCACCTGGCAGCGCGTATCTGTGATCCTGCCCCTTTAAAGGGTGAGGAGGAGTCTCCGCTTGTGTGATATCTACCGCCCCGGTGCCTCTCTGGGTATTGTAGTCCGCAGGATGACCTGGAGTTGCACTGCAGACCCACACGCGCGCTGAGTGAGAGAGACACTGTGGCAGAATATCTGAAGGCCTCGCACCCTGACCCCCCCAAGAGCGCCCGCCCATGTGTTTCTCTCT